>NW_017678729.1:19739-20231 GCF_001879085.1 Nicotiana attenuata
CTTGACTGCTGAAATTTGAAATATATGCCTCTATTCTCCAGGCGGGCTCCTGATTGCTGACACTTGAAAAGTATTCCCTTATTCTCCAGGTGGGCTCCTGATTGTTGAACTTGAAAAGTATTCCCTTGTTCTCCAGGTGGGCTCCTGATTTCAACAAAATAGACAAACAAAGAAAATTTTCTGCCCCAGTTTGGTGGCTAGGCACATCATTTTATCCAATATCAACATTTGAACGCTAAAATTTGAATTGTACTTCCCTTGTTCTCCAGGTGGGCACCTGATTGCTGAAACTTGAAATGTATTCCCTTGTTCTCCAGGTGGGCGCCTAACTGCTGAATCTGAAAAGTATTCCCTTGATCTCCAGGTGGGCGCCTGACTTCAACAAAATAGACAAAGAAAAACTTCTGCTCCAGTTTGACGACTGGGCGCGTTACGTTACCAAATATTAAAACGTGAAAGATAAAATTTGCATTGTACTTCCCTTGTTCTCCA
>NW_017678730.1:0-20226 GCF_001879085.1 Nicotiana attenuata
TGAGAGAATCTTTTCAGAAAATCCTGCTTCCCATCCCTTTGTACCAGCTGCAGATGTCGCATTTGCGATACAGGGTTCTCAATTGCAAACCCTCGCAATTACGGACCAGGGCACACATTTGCGAACCCTGACAGCCTCAGAAATCATCGCAATTGCGATAGATGTGACACCCCGTAAATTCGGCTTAGGTGTGAATGTGTTAAATGAGTGGTAAGGTTATAGTTTTGGGCATGTGAAGTTCCATTGGTATGTATTTTGGGTGGAAATAGTTATTTTAGAATCAAGACGAAGAGTGAAGTGTACAAGATTTGATAAAATCTCGATGTTTACAACAGATCAGTCTTGCATGAGGTTTGGTAGAAAAACGTGTAAGGTATTTAGGAAAAACTACAAAACAACAAAACTTTGAAATAGCTTTCCAACAATATATTATGGAGCCCGAACGGATCTCTGTGACTAAAAATTTATGCGTCGTTTTACAGAACATTATGCGATATGCGTCGCCCGGTAGCGCCGCCCATAGCGCGACTGCACTTTCTTTTGAGGCAGTGTTACTGTCCGTTTTCACGGTCAGTAGCGCGGTTCGGTCTCTAAGACGCCGGGTGCGCTTGTGGGGGGTCGTTTTAAAGCCATATTTCGTCCCCCACAACCCCAAAACATAAAAAACTTGCTCTAGAAAGGGAAACTCTCAAAAACCTAACTCCTTAAGGGTCCTTCCTCCACCCGAGGTAAGTTCTAATGGTGATTCTAAGTTAATTTCAATTTCTCAACATCTTATTAACATGGGTAAATCCTCCATATCATTAGATATTCGATTGGGACACCATTGTTGAGAGAAGAAACCCTAGAACTCGAATTCAAGAAGATTGAACGTCAAAAAGGTAATATCTTCACGCTCTAATTGATTCTATCATTAAATTAATGATTATAGACTCTAGTTCATGAGATATGAGTTGATGGGTTTGTGAGCACGTGATTTTTTCCCTATATGAATTACTCCCATAGTTTCAAAACAAAATAATTTCTTTTATTTATTTGCAATTTCTTTTGGATTTTTGTGGCATTTTCTGTTAATTGTTTGCACTTGTGTGCGCATGTTTATTTTATTTTAATTAATGGAAAAATACAAAAATGTGTTGCATGTGCATTTAGGAGTTAATTTTGCATTTTAAAAATTATTCAATTTAGTTGCTTTATAAAAAAGGGAAAATCACAAAAAAATAGTTTAATTTGCATTCTTTAAGTTTAACTTTGATTTTGAATAGTTTTTCTTTTAATTTGTCGATTAATTAATTATGATAATTATCATCTAGGTTTAATTAGGTTAATTAGGTTTTAATTCAGATTTTGATTTAATTTTGAAAAAAAGAGAGAATGTAAAAGGAATTTTTGGAAATTGATTTGAATTTAGAAATGTAGAAGAAGAGAGTTAGTTAGGCCAAAATCCATTCCTCAACCCAATCCCCTGCCACACATACCAGCCCAAACACTGCCCCAACCCGGTCCAGTTTTGTTGCAATGAAACGACGTCGTTTCTTAGCCCTTTAATTGTGACCGTTGGATCTCATCAATCCAACGGTCCGGAACTAACGAGGATTAGGGTATTTAACTGTCTGAACAGCCCCTACCCCCAAATCACCATCTCCAAACACCCCTGTTATACACCGTTACCCTCCGCCTTCCGCCGGCCGGAAATCGCCTCCGCCGGTGGCGATTCTCCAATCCCTCTCAAAATTACACCACAAACTCCCCTCAATCTCCTCTTTTCAAACCCCCAAACCCCGTCCTTCAAATTCTAGCCAAACTTGTCGAATAACCCAAACCCTAGGCGCCGCCACCGCTGCCCATAGCGGCGCCACCTTCAAACCACCCCAAAAACAACACCCCATGACCCCCATGCCTCCCTCATGCCTGATATGTCAACGACATCTCTCGAATCTACCCAGAATCACTCAAATCTTGGATCCAAGGTCAAGCTTCAGTCGTTCAAAACCATTCAACCTCAAGTTTTTTTTTTGGTAATTTGGCATTCTTCGTGTGAATTACAACATCAAACATAGTGCCAAGTCAAGTCAGTAAGATTTCTTTTTTTTATTATTTTTTTATTTTTATTATTTTTGATTTTCTATCTTTATTTGTTCACAGTTTATCCTTGCTCTTCATGTGAATTGATTTAAACATTTAGCTTAATTGATTTTTGTTCATTCTGTTTTTAATTTTTATTTTTTGGTTTAATTCTTGGTCTTGTTGATTTATTTTTTATTTTTTCTGTGGGTTTGATTCGTTGTTTGGCTCTATTAACATAGACTCTAAACCTTTAATTCTCACCTTTATTGATTAAGTTAGTTAGATTTGATTTTTCTGTTTATCTTTTTTAGTTTCTTAGAATTAATGTTAGCTCAGTTTGATTCATATATCTGTGTTTGATTTCCATTCATGACTGTTGTTGTGGTATTGATTTTATTTTAGCTTTAATTGTTGTTAGTCCACTGTTGTTAGCTTGGCCTCAATTAGGGTTAATTTCTATTTGGTTAAGTGGTTCAAATTTTCAAGTTTTCTATTATAATTGTTTGGGTTTAGCTAAACAGTCCAGGCTTCATTAGTTAACTATGGTCACCTCTTGACCAAGGTAATAGGGTTGGGAGTTAGTTTGACTAGGTTAGTAATTTAGAATCCAAATAAAGGGTAGTCTAGGTATTTAGGGTCAGGGAATCTTTAGTAACTAAAATTAGAAGCCACTAGAAGCACCTAGAAAGGGGTTCTAATTGGAATTTCAGATTCATAGTGGTATGACTTGGGTAACAAGTCATAAAATATGGGACCTAACGGGTAAGCTAAAATCTGAAAGATGCCCTATTTTGCTTGCCTATAAAGGCACTCTTCCTTGCCTTAGAAGGGGATATTTTTTTTTTTGGGGGGGGGGGGGGGAGGAATTCTGAAACTCCAAAAACAGCTGAAAACTCTAGTGAAAATACTGTTCCATTGAATTTTACTTTGGTAATTTGAAATCTGCCTCTCCCTGATTTAATATCCTAACGGTTTGGATCTGAAATAGCTTGAGATTTAGTCTTTAAGTTTGGGTTTTTGAGATCTGTTAGCTTAATTGTGGGTTTGAAGTTGGATTTTGGTTTGCTGGGTTGCGTTTTCTGGGTTCGGAGCTGTCTGGTTCATTGTTCATCAGCTTTGGGTTTGATTCTTGCTGTTTTGCTACTGTTGCTGAGCCCCTGATTAGTTTGCTGTGTTTTCCTTCACATTTTCAGGTACATGTCTCCTGAAATTTCACTTGTTTTGGTGAAGTTCTGAGTTGAAGAATAAAAATGAAGATGAATTTTAAAACACGACTGCAGTTGTTTTCTGATTTAATCCTGTTTCATTTCGAGTTTTGTTTTTCTGTTAAGTATGTTGTGTTGCTTAGCTGACCTTTGTTTTAAGTAGTTAAGTTTCTGCTCTTTGTATTTGATCCAGGACTACTTTTAGACTTGGTACAATCTGTTAAAATGGATTGAAATTCAGGGTATATATGCATGCTTGGAGATTTTGGTAATTGTAAGAACTGTTGGGATTTGGTTGTTAAATAGTGCTTTTAATTTAGGTAATATGTTAATCATGTTGGGTTGGTCATGGGCTCCTATATTGATTTAATTGATGTATTTTTGAATTTCATGGTATTGTGATTGTGATTAAAGGAAAAAATGATCCATAGTAGTTCAATAATAGGTTTAGTTTATTTTGGTTTGCTTAGTGAGCATGTGTAAGTGAGACTCGTGGGTTATAATTCAGAATGTTCAGTCAATGGTTTTAAAACTTAAAAATCAGAATTCAATTTCATTTTGTGTAGTTTTCTAATTGTGATGTGAGAAGTAATTGTGCATGAAGACTTGGTCTTAAGGATTGGGCTAGAAGCCGGCCCAATTATTGAAATCAGATGGCCAGGTTTATTGTGGGGTGTTCAGCTTATTAGCGAAAGTTGGGATCGCTTTGACTCCCATATAATTAGATGTTTCATGTGCTGAGAGACTCAATCTCGAGTCCAACACTTGGGAGTGCTCAGACTCCAAACTCGGAGTTCACGTTGGGCCTGGGGACGCAAGCCTGCCGTTTTCTTTCACCTTGTTCGTTCTTTCTATAGGTAAGGCCCAACTGTTTGGGCCCAGGATCTTTGCATAATAATATAGTTCACAACACAGGTTTATTGGTTTTAACTTGGTCCATCATTTAGCTTAAAAATTGGTGACAACTTGTCTTGCTCTTTTAATTAATCAATTGAGGTATGCTATATCCGATATCAAGTGTGGCCCTCCGGATGTAGTCGAATTAATCCTTTTAGTTTAAGAATCGGAGGCGTGCTATTAGGCCCAAGACTGAATTGATAACCAATCCATTAAATAATTGAAACATTGTAGGTCTGGGCCTCTCAAGTTAAGTAGCGGATTCGAGCTAAGAGTTTCTTCAGTAACGGAGATCGCCTTGTTCGGGTTCGGACTTGAGCTTGGGGCCCGAATTTCCTTGAATACTATAATGTTAGTTAATTCATAATGTTAACAAATTAAGTTTTTTTAGAGACAATTCTTATAGATAATACTAGTTCGTCTTTAGGTTGTCCTTTAAGAACGAATTGAGGTGCACCGTGCCACATAAAATCACAAATTGCGTGGCCCTCTTTAATTACTCTATTAAAATATTTAGAAATTCGGGACGTGCCATTTAGCGAATTTTCATGGCCTCCCGCAAAGTTAACAAGACGCTAGCCACTTTAGGCGCGCTTTTTAATAATTTTACCTTCTTAACTACGGGTGTGCATTTTATGCGACCCAAATCCAAATCCCAAAACGTTGAATAAGAGGTGTCAAGGATCCGGGTGCATTTCATGTGACGTGATCCAAAAACACGCTCTTAAACGGCGTTCACTTTCATAAAAACTAATTAAAAGCGGTTAAACAATTCTAAAATTGCAATAGGATAACTTGTATTAAAATCAGATGTTAGCCAAATATAGCAGTTGAGTGACCGTGCTAGAACCACGGAACTCGGGAGTGCCTAACCCCTTCTCCCGGGTTAACAGAATTTCTTACACGGATTTTTGGTTCGCGGACTGTAATACAGAGTCAAACCCTTTCCTCGATTCGGGATTCAAACTGGTGACTTGGGACACCATAAATCTCCCAAGTGGCGACTCTGAATCTCTTAATAAACGAATCCTGTTTCGATTGTCCTTTAATTGGAAAATTTCCTTTTATTATACCCTTCACGGGGCGTAGTAGAAAAAAAGGAGGTGTGACAGGGTTTGATAGAAAAGCATGAACGGTGATAGGTTTGGGTTTTTGATTGGTTATTATTGGTTATGGGTGTTGATTTCCTTATGGGTGATAAAGAATAATGTTGATTATAACCATTTGAGACTTTAGAATTTATCTAGGAGCAACAGAATAGGTTATTGGGTGTAGAGACACCATTAATAAGGGCTATGAAGCTTTATGCCACCGAGTGTTTTATAAAATGCCTAAGTGACCAAAACATGACTATTGTTGCTAATTTGGAATCCCTTTGACTTGTATTGATATAGATTAAAGTTGAAAGGGTTGGCGGATGTTGTATTATGCTCAAGAGCAGGAAGTTAAGGTATGTGAGACTAACTCTCTATGTTTGAGAATTTTAATGATTCTCCCTACACTACGTTTCTTTTACGACGTTACCAATGGCCTCAGAAATATAGTTAAGCCTAGTTCCTTGAATAGTTGTAGAACTTCTATTCTCTAACTTCATAACTCGTTCACCACTTTCATTCTTAACGTTGTGAGCCCAGTGCGTATTCAATATAGACTTGGGTTGATGCCCCCGAGTCTTAGTATAGATTACTCAGTATGGCATAAACAGTTGAAGTTTTAGTGTTCATAATCAAATCAAGAATACATGTCTCAGTCTAGTCCTATTCAGTATTCTAGTACTATGTAACTCAGTGTGATCCAGTATTCCAGTATCATGTAACTCAGTGTAATTCAGTATTTCTCTATCATGTATTGCATTATGATTCTCAGTTCCTGAATGTTGAACACCTGTATTTGGGCCTGAGGCCGCAGTTTATGCTTTATGCATCTTTGGGCCTAAGGCCGCAGTTTATGCTTTATGCATCTTTGGGCCTGAGGCCGCAGTTTATGCTTTATGCATCTTCGGTTCTAAGGCCGCAGTTTATGCTTTATGCATTTTGGACCTGATGTTGCAGTTATGTATACGTATACTTGGGCCCGAGGCCGCAGTTGTGCACATATATATATTGGGCCTGAGGCCGCAGTTTAATATTCAGATAAACAGGTTGTTCATCATTCAGAGGAGTGAGTATTCATATCCTTACTTCCTTTGTTCAGTTCAGTTATCAGTTATCATTTCATGTACCAGTTATCAGTTCAGTTATCAGTTATCAGTTATTAGTTCAGTTATCAGTTATTATTTCAGTTTCTGTTTCAATAGTATCATTCAGTATCATTTATCAATTCTCAGTTATCAACTTAGTTTCAGTTTTGGCATTTATAATTCTTTCTTTCAGTTGCTTTACATACCAGTGCAATTCAAATGTACTGACGTCCCTTTTGCCCAGGGCTTGCATCTCACGATGCAGGTAATGATTTACAGGTTGATGATTCAGAGCGCTAGGATTCTCGTACCAACTATTTGGTGATCCCAGTTCTTTCGGGGCATTATCATTACTTTACGGTCTTTCAGTATTTACAGGCAGTAAGTGTTGTCAGTACTTCATTAGAGGCTTCATAGACTAGAGCAACAGTTAGACAGAGTCTCAGGCTTTTCATATTAAGCTATATTGGCTACAAAGATGTTTCAGAATTGTATTAGTATTTTCGCACTTTGATTTATGTCATCCAGACTTTCAGTATATCGGCATGTGTTAGTTTATCTTCCGCATTCAGTATGTTATGATACCACATGTTGATTCAGCCAGCCAGTTGGTTCGCTCGGTCACATGTAGTCAGGCACCGAGTGTCGTGTTATGTCCAGGCCCAGGTTCGGGGCGTGACAGAAACATTCATAAATTATTGTCTACTAACTTACGTAATTATTTATAATTTGTTTTTAAATAATCTGATAAACATACTTATGGCAATCATCCCATGAACTGAAGTTTCATAGCAGCACCAACAACAGCAGAAGAAAGAAGAAGAAGAAGAAGAAGAAGAAGAAGAAGAAGAAGAAGAAGAAGAAGAAGAAGAAGAAAGAGGAGGAGGAGTAGGAGGAGGAGGAGGAGGAGGAGGAGAAGGAGGAGGAGAAAGGGGACTGAAGTTGTTTAAAAAGTGGATACAAGTTAAAACTTTTTAAAAAATGGGTATAGGTTAAATGGGGGCGACCAAATAGGGCGCCCCGTGCAATTTTTACGAAGTTTAGACCTTAGAGGCTGTAACTTCATTATTTTCAAACCTAAAGGAGATTCACCTATCGCCGACTTCAATATTGAAATCCCAGCGTGCAGTCTCCTTTACCATCATCCCAATTGGAGCGAAACTGTGGCAGCCACCACCACTAAAACCAAAATACCCATTATCAGTGTTATCTGTTGTACGTATCTTGTGACTCCAAAGAACTTTGAACATGCATTACAATACAGTAACAATTTTACACACTCGTTATCAACAACCACCGACCAAATTAACATGATCTCGTCTCAATCGCTCAAAATTCTTCGAACACGCAAAATTACAACAAAAACCTTTCACCGATTTTCCTAGATAATTTTTCCCTTTATCTTTTAATCTTTGTCTATATGTTTCTTATCATGAATCACATATATATAACATCTATGCTATCTATTTAGATGGAAGCAAGCTCTGATACCAATTGATGGTAAACAAGTATTAACTGCGGAAGCAAATAGCCAGGACCACTTGCATGTAATATAGACAACACATAATCACAGATTATAATCAAATATAAAATCGGTACTTATCTCTTGAAGCGTGACTGCGATTGCAAAAAGACCTTCAAGCATGAGCAAAAATCATCCACGAGATCATCCTCCAGTTCCACAGTCTTCTGCTGTGTGCCCTGAACAATGTCCGGAATTAGCGAAACTCGTGTGGGAGAGTTTCTCCTAGGAAAACCGTGTGGTAAAAACTATGGCCTCCTTATGGAATAAGACCACCACAGTACTTAATTAACGATGCTTCCTATTATGGACTTAATTCGAATATCCGAATTAATACTACCATAATAAATTATGAATTATTCCCCTAAAATTTCGTAACTACACTCCTCAGTTAAATTTTGAAATTCTTTCATTAAACCTTATTTAACTCCCATGTTAAGATTCAGATACCAATCAAATAAATAAAATTACTGACAATTTAATCCATTGATTATTTCCTTTATACTTTTGCTTAACTTATTTCATGTGACTGATATAAAATCCACCTGCAGGGTTTACACATGAAAACTTATAAGCTTTCATAAAGGTGTATCATCAATATCTAGACCGAGACATGGATTCCATCAACTAACTATTACTTTGTCAATGTATATCATTATTGTCCAATTTAGGCATATTGACTCACGAAAGAATCTCGCCTTTTAATAAATCAAAATAATAGTAATTATATCAAGATTAAGAGTATAAGTACATTTACTGGCTAGAGAATTTATTTTATTAAGTCAGTGTAAAGTACTTATCTCTATTTGGTCCGTTCAATTCATACAAAATGTACTAGCACAAGAAGTCGGAATTAACCATTCCCATAATCAAGATAAATTATATTTAATCTTGTGCTACAATCATTCCTGATAGTTTGTCCAATCTCATCATTAGATTGTGAACATGATCTTTATACTTATAAGAACCGATGATTTAATTTTTCGTGTATAAGCTAAACTCTATACACTAAAGCATCTACTATATAAGTAAAAGACACAAACGAATATATGATCTATTTAAAACATTATTAAAATTGAATAAAAAATTATTCCATAATAAATACTATATCCAAACAAAAATCCATAGTTAATAGTATATATCCCAACAACTAATCCTATTCATTCCTTTACACAAAGAAAGGAAAAGGAAAAAATAAGCCAAATACATAAGCAACCCTCAAACTTGTCCCTTTTTTTCATTTAGACACTTGAACTAATGTTTGCTCCTATTGAACACCTAAACTCAAATCAAACTATATCTATTAGGCATGTTTTGCTGACATGGCTTAGTATGTGTGCCACACTTGATTTTGAGCACGTAAGCTATTGTTTTTCACACAGGAAAAGAATTCTCCTTCTCACTCAGTTTCCCAACCACAATCTCCTCCAGTTTCTACCTCCATCCGACACCATCCACCTTCTGCAATCCGTGTCTTTGAGCCACCATCAAAGTATTACCTAACACCAACATGAAAACTCCATCGACATTGTTAGTACCGGCAATGATCATGCCGTCAACTGAAAGTAAAGATTCTTCAATCTCCAACGATTCTTTCTTGATGAATGATATGAACCAATTTTCTCTTTTTACATTTTTCACTGATCATAGTCAAAACTTGGAAAGTAATTTTTCATATGAAAACGAGATAGGAAAATAAAATAGAAGAAAATGATAAGAGAGAAAACTTATGAAAACAAGAAAAAAATCTGTCAAAGAACTATCCACAAAATTTCCATTTACCCAATGTCTTGTCATTATATTTGGAGTCATCTCGAGAACAATTTCATTACCTAATTCAATATGGTGAAAGTGATTACTAATATAATTTTGAAAGGAAAAAAAGTGATTACTGATAAAGACGTGAGGACGAAGGGCAAGGGTGTATTGGGGAAAATTGTATTTATATGGTGATGTGTCATGGCACGTAGACTGACCAAGCAGTCAAAGAATTAAGGTTGGTTAACAGATACGAGCAACAACAGACACGAGCAACGATAGATACGAGCAAGTTAAATGAAGAAGGTACGAGCAGTCATACAAATAATTCAACGCTCGTACCTATTCAAGACATTCAAAGGTCAAGGATCGAGAAGAGACAAAGGAATGAATCTGACAGCAAGAAGAGCCCAGATACAGCATTTAATGAGTATTAAATACTAGAAACGTTAGAGAATATGTATTGAATGTATATGATTGCATAACGTAACATTTAAGGTCATTAATTACCCATAATTGTCTTATTATGACAAAGGGAAAATCTGTATTCCCAAAACAGCTATAAAAGGGAAAGTCACAAACAACTGTAGGGACATGAAAAAATATTACTGGAATATACTTTGTTCTTTTTGCTTTCTGATTATATTATTCAAAATCTCTTTCTTATATACTTTTCCGATTATCAGTAACCCGAGTTCTTCTAAATTCAAGCTTTGACCTAAAATCTGATTTTTGGTTAAACAAATTGGTTCCGTTACCGGAAATCTGACAATCAGGCATATCTCAACCTAATTTTCTTGATTGTATCAATCATGTCGAACAACAATGACAACACTCAAGAAAACCCAGAAATTCAGACAATCCAACAACTTCAGGGAGATTCCCCATGAGGCTCTCCACAAGGTTCTCCACGAGGCTTCCCACGACGGTCTCGTGAAGGCACTCTTGATGGATCTCACACAGATGGACAGGCTCAATTCGAAAATATTGAAACCATGAATGAGGCTCTGCAAAAACTCATTGCCTCTCAAGTCAATAACGCTCTTCAAGCTTTTGTTAGCCAATTACCTACTGTTCCACCCACATCTACTCCAAACAACAACACTTTGGAGAATCCTCGTTCAGGATTGGCTAATTCAGGCAGCGGTGGAACCCCTAGTGAAACACAAGAGAGAGACCCAGGTAATCCAGTTAACTCTGATTTACAAAATCTAGTATTAACCTTGCAAACAGCTTAAGGAGCAAAATGAACGCATAGAGCAAATACCTGGAGTACCGCCCGTGATCAAGGGAGTGGATATAGATAAATATTCCCAACAACCATGGAAGCCAAGTGCTGCTCCCCTCCCAATTCCAAAGAAGTTTAAGATGCCTGATATTCCAAAGTATGATGGTACATCAGATCCACGAGATCACGTTACTGCATTCACAACAGGTGTCAAGGGCAATGATTTGACTAAGCAAGAGATTGAGTCGGTCTTGGTCAAAAAATTCGGTGAAACACTCACTAAAGGAGCCTTAACATGGTATTCTCTTTTACCCGAAAATTCTATAAATTCGTTTGCTGAGCTTGCAGATTTATTTATCAAAGCACACTCGGGAGCTCAAAAAGTTGAAAAGCGAATGGAAGATATCTTCAAAATCAAGCAAGGAGACTCAGAGTTACTTAGAGAGTTCTTAGATAGATTTCAACGTGAAAGAATGACGCTGCCACGAGTACCTGACAATTGGGCAGCCATAGCCTTTGCTAGTAATTTGAATGAGAAGAGTTCAGAAGCCACGAGGCGACTTAAAGAAAGCCTTCGAGAATTCCCAACAACAACGTGGAATGATGTCTACAACAGATACAGTACAAAGATGAGGATTGAAAAAGACATTATTTTACGACATAAAACAGAAGAAAAGGTAAGCTCAAGGCGTGTGGAAAATGAAAAGAGATCCGGTAAAAACAGGTACGAACCATACATGGGACCTGCAGGAAAGGACTCACGATCAAGACAAGATAATCAAAGGTACGATCACAAACCTAGGAATAGGGAATCAGGCTCCTCATCAAGGTTCGGGAATGATCGAAACACACGCGGGTCACGAGACGATGATGGAAGTCTAAAGGCAAGGTTCGGTGGTTACAACTTCAATGTAAGCACCTCTGAACTCGTGGCTGTTTTAAGGAGCATGGGAGATAAGGTACGATGGCCAAAGGAAATGCGATCAAATCCGAACAGACGAAACCCTGATCATTGGTGCGAATTTCATAACGATCATGGGCATAAAACAGCAGATTGCAGGTTTCTACAAGGTGAAGTTGATCATTTCTTAAAATAAGGGTATCTTACTGAGTTGTTCAGTGAGAAAGGTAAACAAGCATACATGAAGAACAGACAGGAGCCTCCGAAACCACCTTCGCCCAAGAGAACTGTCAACGTTATCAGTGGAGGTGCAGAGATCAATGATGTATCATATAAAAAGGTTTCAAAAGTGACAATTACCCACGGGAAGCGGCCTCAACATGTACTGGAAGAAGAGAATGTTATATTCAACAACACCAACGCCGAGGGACTTATAACTCTGCATAACGACGCACTGGTAATATCTTTACTTGCACATGATACTAACGTGAAACGGGTTTTGGTTGATCCAGGTAGTTCCGTAAATATTGTTTTAATACGGGTATTGCGCGAGATGCAAGCGGAGGATAAATTAATCCCAAAGGCTCATACTTTGTCGGGATTTGATAACTCTAGTGTTGTAACAAAAGGGGAGGAAATACTTGCCACGTTCGCAGAAGGCGTCGTTAAAGATACCAAATTTCAAGTGGTAGATATGGAAATGGCTTACAATATGATTCTTGGGAGGCCATGGATTCATGAAATGGAAGCTGTTCCTTCAACTTTACATCAAGTTATTAAATTCCCATCTCCATGGGGAATATGCCAAATCAGAGGCGATCAACAAACATCTAGAAGCATCAATTCCGTTGCAGATTCAATTGTTAATGGTGAAGACAAATAGCAATTACAGAATTTAGGTGAGGGTAACACGGAGTCAACCTCACCTGAGCAAAAGCAAACAGATCTGGATTTAAGACCTGATACCATTCAAGAACCGGAGGAGAATGAAAACATCAAAACAACGATAGAAGAGCTAGAGGCCGTGGTATTATTTGTACATTGGCCCGATAGAAAACTGTACATAGGGGCTAACCTTAGCCTGGAGGTAAAACGTAAATTGATTGAATTTTTAAAAGCTAATGCGGACTGTTTTGCTTGGTCCCATTCTGACATGACAGGGATACCACCGGAAGTCACGACTCATAAGTTGAATGAAGATCCATCATATCCTCCCATCAAGCAGAAGAAAAGAAAGCAAGGAATTTTCAAAAATAAGGTGATTCAAGAGGAAGTTCAAAAGTTGCTAAAAATTGGTTCAATTCGTGAGGTAAAATATCCTAATTGGTTAGCTAATACTGTTGTGGTTCCTAAGAAGAACGGTAAGTGGCGAGTCTGTATAGATTACACAGACCTTAATAAAGCCTGTCCAAAAGATTCTTTTCCTTTACCGCACATAGATCAATTAATTGATGCTACTGCAGGGCATGAGCTATTAAGTTTTTTAGATGCATATTCAGGCTATAATCAAATCAAGATGGATCCAGGAGATGAAGAAAAAACTTCTTTTATAACAGATAGGGGGACTTATTGTTACAAGGTAATGCCCTTCGGTCTTAAGAATGCAGGTGCAACGTATCAAAGGTTGGTCACCCAAATGTTTCAAGAATATTTAGGTAAAACCATGGAAGTGTATATAGATGATATGCTAGTTAAGACCCAACATTCAGAAGATCATATATCACACCTATCTGATACGTTTAAAATTTTACGAAAATATAATATGAAGTTGAATCCAGAAAAATGTGCATTTGGTGTGGCATCAGGAAAATTTTTAGGTTTTCTTGTTTCCAACCGTGGTATTGAAGTGAATGCTGCACAGATTAAAGCCGTTGAAGAAATTCCAGATATACTTTCCAACAAGAAAGAGGTTCAAAGACTCACAGGAAGAATCGCAGCTTTGGGAAGGTTCATTTCTAAATCATCAGAAAAATGTTTTAAATTCTTTTCGGCTCTTAAGAAGCAGGATCATTTTGAATGGGATGAGGAGTGTCAACAAGCACTTAGAGATTTGAAAATATACTTGTCAAATCCACCTTTGCTAGCAAAACCCAAGGCTGGGGAGAAACTTTTTATCTACCTTGCTGTTTCAGATGTTGCGGTAAGCGCGGTTTTGGTTCGAGAGGAGCAGGGTAAACAATCTCCTATCTATTATGTTAGTAAATCTTTGTTAGATGCAGAGACACGGTATCCACAATTGGAAAAATTAGCACTTGCTCTAATCATGGCATCTAGGAAGTTAAGACCTTACTTTCAACGTCATCCCATTGTTGTAGTGACTGCATACCCCTTACGTAATATATTGCATAAACATGAATTGTCAGGGAGGTTAGCTAAATGGGCCATAGAGCTAAGTGAATATGAAATCACGTACTTACCTAGAACAGCAATAAAATCACAGATATTAGCTGATTTCGTCGTTGACTTTAGCCAAGGGATGCAATTAGAAGCAGAAAAAGAAGTACAAGTACTTAATGGGGCTAATCCAGGAACATGGACCTTATTTACTGATGGCTCATCTAATGTAAAAGGTGCAGGATTAGGAATTATTTTAGTACCACCTACAGGTGAAACTATTAGGCAAGCCATTAAATGTCATTCCGTAACTAACAATGAAGCGGAGTATGAAGCTGTGATTGCAGGTTTAGAATTGGCACGAGAACTTGGTATAAATCAAGTAGTGATCAAAAGTGACTCGCAGCTCGTGGTTAATCAAATGCTGGGGACTTACACAGCTAGGGAAGCAAGGATGCAACAGTACTTGGAAAAGGTACGGGAACTGATAAAGCAACTCCAAACTTGGAAGGTCATACAGATATCGAGGGATGAAAATGTTGAAGCAGATGCCTTAGCTAATCTCGCATCCGCAGCTGATGTAGCAAAAGATGCAAATGCTGCAATTATACATTTATTTCACTCAGTTCTCGATCCAGATAAGAATGAGGTAAATTTTAATAATTTAACTTAGGATTGGAGAAACGAAATTGTTGCTTTTTTACAGTATGGTACCGTCCCTAATGACAAAAAGCAAGCGCATGCACTTCGCAGAAAGGCTGCTCGTTACTGTTTAAAACAAGGAAATCTTTATCGTAAGATGTTCGGTGGTCCATTAGCAAGATGCCTCGGACCTTCTCAAAAGGAGTATGTAATGAGGGAAATACATGAGGGGCATTGCGGGAATCACGCAGGAGGAAGATCACTGGTTAGAACCTTGATTAGAGCAGGATATTACTGGCCTAAAATGGAGGAAGAAGCGGAAAGTTTTGTAGCTAAATGTGATAAATGTCAAAGGTACGGTAACAACATGCATAGACCTGCGGAGTTGTTACATCCGGTCATATCACCATGGCCATTCATGAAGTGGGGAATGGATATCGTGGGTCCATGACCACAAGCAAAAGGACAGGTAAAATTTTTGCTCGTGCTTACTGATTACTTTACTAAATGGGTAGAGGTAGGAGCATTTAAACAGGTACGAGAAAAGGAGGTCAAAGACTTCATTTGGCGTAATATCATCTGCCGATTTGGTGTACCAGAAGGAGATTGTATGCGACAATGGACCTCAATTTATCGGAGCTCAAGTCACTGAGTTTTTTGAGAGCTATCAAATTAAAAGAATCACATCTACACCTTATCACCCAGTAGGCAATGGGCAAGCAGAATCAACGAACAAAGTCACAATCAACAATTTGAAGAAACGTTTAGAGGAATCAAAGGGTAATTGGCCTGAAGTGTTACCCGGAGTTTTATGGGCATATCGCACGACAACAAAGACGAGCACAGGTGAAACTCCTTTCTCTTTAGTTTATGGAGCTGAAGAATTAATCCAAGTTGAAATAGGAGAACCGAGTACAAGATTCTCACAAGCAACATAAGAGTCTAATGATGAAGAGATGCGGGTCAATTTGGATCTACTGGAAGGCAAGAGAGAAGCCGCATTAATAAGAATGGCAGCACAAAAGCAAGTGATCGAACGATATTACAACAGGAAAGCACGACTGCGATACTTCAAAACTGGGGACTTCGTGCTTAAAAAAGTTTTTCAATCTACAAAGGCGGACAACGCGGGTAAACTAAGTCCAACCTGGGAAGGACCCTACAGAGTTCGAGATATTGCAGGAAAAGGAGCATACGAGTTGGAAACAATGGACGGGAAGATGCTTCCTTCGCATTTGAATGCAGTTCATTTGAAGAGATACTACTTCTAAGGAAAAACCCACGGTCAGGTATCACCATGTTAAATTATATTTGTTTTTGAATTGTTAAAATTTTACTAACGATTTTAGATGATAGGCAAAATGCTAACCCGTACTAAATGATGAGTTACAACCTGTAAGGGAAAATGGAATAAACTAAAATTCCCGGCCCAGGGTTACAATTATTCTGATAGAAATTTAAACGGGTTAAGCAGTCTTCATCTATAATCGTACCTCCGAGTCCCGTATGTATTTCCTTTTCAGGAAAAGGACCAAATGATAGAAACTATCAAGTGCTCAAGGCTTCATACTTCAACACTCAAACACTTGGGGGACTACATAATATACACAAGTATATATAAAGAGGGCAGAGAAGATTGAAGAAAAATCAAGCCTGGGAAAAAGTCAAGTGCAGAGTAATAAAAGTCAAATGAAGTCATGAGCCAAGGCTAAAGAAATCTTTACTGTGATTAGGGTAAAAGCTGTGTACTAAGTAAAAGCTGTGTACTAAAGCAGGTTGTAAAGAAAAACCTTGCATTTATTGTTCTAAAACGGGTTATAAAGAAAAACCTCGTGTTTATTATTTTTTAAACAAAAAATCTGTTACAAGAAAAAACGTTACGAGAAAGTTATAGATGTAATTCAAGCACATGTAAAGTATTATACAAAACTTGTCAAAGTCCAGAATTAAAAATTTCTCGAAGTTATTGCAAAAAACATGTGTGTTCCTATTTCTTTTATCGTATGATCACACCATTATGAAGTTGAGACATGTTCTTCATTAAGTGTCAAAATATAAAAGGGCCCTCTTTTATAAAACTCATGTTATTTAGTCATGGGATTAACAGAAGCATTTTTCAAAGAACAAAAATACAGACTATCCTTTAAGTCCTTAAAAATAAAAAGGCAAGGATAGAACATACGGAAGTGCAATGATAAATAAAAGCTTCCTAATATTTAAAACTAAAGACTAAGTATAAACTTAGTCATCAAATTGTTTATACTAAATGCCCCATAACAAGACTTGGGGACTTGTACTTCCAAAAATAAACCCTCAAATAATAGCCAAAGGTTTGATTACCAAAACTCTCTTACTCCTAGCCACTAAGGTAAAGACGCCATTACGAAAAAGTCTAAGGGAGTATAGATGAATTAGGTGGGAGAAGGTGAAATCAACGTTTGATAAATTGGCCAGATGCCTTAAACAAGCAACAAC
This sequence comes from Nicotiana attenuata, assembly GCF_001879085.1. NCBI lineage: Eukaryota > Viridiplantae > Streptophyta > Magnoliopsida > Solanales > Solanaceae > Nicotiana > Nicotiana attenuata. The sequence goes on from NW_017678730.1 coordinate 17,209, forward strand.
CCTCCATACAAGCGGGCCAACTAGTGCTAAACAAACTTTGAAGAAACGACAGAAATCGAGAATTACTGGGTCAATAGCTGGTTTAAACCCAAGAGTAAAAGGGTATGTGTAAACGAAAGAGAATCCAGTCATATATGAAGTAATCCTCTGATTTGGATTGGGGATTACAATGGGAAAATCATTACTCCAATGACAATCTTTGCGAACTATGGGAGCTAAAATCTCTGTAATCATAGTGGGGTAAGCATCAACACGATCCAAACCAGAAATTTGGGTCTGAAGTGATTGTCTATCATGCTGAAAAGATAAATCGTTAGGGACTATTTCTTCTACCAAGGGTTCCTGTAATGGTTCAGAGGCCTCCTTGCTCTTAGAAGATAATTTTTGAGAAAAAGAACCTCTAGTTCTAGAGGAAGAACCAGGGCTAGGAGAAGGCATGGCAGAACCACCACCACGAGAGGATCCTAAGCTACGAAGTCTCCCACCTCTTCTATATCTAACAGGAGCATTGGGAAAATTGTCTAAAATAGGAACTCTCTTAGGGTTAGGGTTCGAAGAAGACATGATGAAGAAGAGAAAGAAGTAAACAGAGATTCGCACAATTCAAGCGTTCAAGGAAAAAGTTTTATATGGTAAAAGGTGAAAGGAAAAATTGAATTTATATTGATGGGCGACTGTCAAAAGTAAAAACGCAGTAATTGAAGGATCACAATAATGGTAACTGATACTTCATGAACAGTGGAGCCGAAAAGACAGCCTGAAAAAGTGTTGGAAATTGTGGAACCAATAAGAAGATGACACATGTCTAAAGCATTAAATGGAAGTGATAATTAAAGCGTCAACTCTGTCAGAACATTAATGGTGACAAAAATTCTCCTTTAATGAATTCCACTTCCCAAATATTCAAACTGATGAATAAATGGAAAGTGGGGGGACTATCTGTATTGGGGAAAATTGTATTTATATGGTGATGTGTCATGGCACGTAGACTGATCAAGCAGTCAAAGAATTAAGGTTGGTTAACAGATACGAGCAACAACAGACACGAGCAACGATAGATACGAGCAAGTTAAATGAAGAAGGTACGAGCAGTCATACAAATAATTCAACGCTCGTACCTATTCAAGACATTCAAAGGTCAAGGATCGAGAAGAGACAAAAGAATGAATCTGACAGCAAAAAGAGCCCAGATACAGCATTTAATGAGTATTAAATATTAGAAACGTTAGAGAATATGTATTGAATGTATATGATTGCATAACGTAACATTTAAGGTCATTAATTACCCATAATTGTCTTATTATGACAAAGGGAAAATCTGTATTCCCAAAATAGCTATAAAAGGGAAAGTCACAAACAACTGTAGGGACACGAAAAAATATTACAGGAATATACTTTGTTCTATTTGCTTTCTGATTATATTATTCAAAGTTTCTTTCTTATATACTTTTCCGATTATCAGTAACCCTAGTTCTTCTAAATTCAAGCTTTGACCTAAAATCTAATTTTTGGTTAAACATATAGGATATTTACCCTTTAAAATTCTGCATCTCACATAGAAATCATGTTCATAGGATCATTACTTTCAAACTCTGCATTTTCACGTAGACACCATGTCTATAGGATATTTACTCTCTAAAATTCTGCATCTCGCCTAGAAACCATGTTCATAGGGTTATCACTTTCAAAGCCTGCATTTTTCACATAGATACCATGCCCATAGGTTTCTGCACTGTAATAATACCATGGCAATAAATCGATAATGAAGCTCTGCATATTGTATAGATAATATACCTATAGGACTTCCTGCACTTTGCATATACATTTGTCATTAGGTAAGCCTGCTTATAGGATTTAAAATAACTCATTACATATAGATAACCTGCCTATGGGATCTCTGCTCAAAATCAGTTACACCTAGAAAGCATGCCTATAGGAACTATCAACTTAATCAGAATCGCCACTCGTTCCTAAGTTTAAAATCAATGGCAATTTGTTTAACACCCGTAGAGCTTATAACTAATGACTTTTTGCAATCAGTTATTCCTCCGTCCCTGGATTAATAGATATCATGCCTATAGGTCCTGTTTAACATACAAATAGTTAGATAATTAATCAACTATCAGTTTTCGACAACTACATCTAAGCAGGACTAATTTGGACTCCCTATCTGGGAAATATGTGGTAAATCAATTCTTCCTACGCTAATTTTAATTAATTACCTAAACAGTATGTGTAAGGCATGCTAAACAATTCGTTTCTTTAAGTGAGGAGGCCTGCTTGAGCCTTTAATTGTTCTTATTTCCCCCATTAACTGCTTTATGCGTTTTGTTTGTCGCCCTAGAATTTTATCCTTTTAAAACTCCTGAAAAGCCAAGCTCCCTCCCTTTTAGGATTAGTAGTCCTAAACGCCTCCGGGACTGATAGGTGGGACGGGTAATAGCATGCAGTAGGTAACGATACCATTCTGCGCTTAAATACCTTAACGGGGTGGGAAGGGTAGACATGGAGATGATGATCACATGATAACGCCATGCGTACGATTGATTACCGGTGTTGTGTGGATGATCCATGTGTTTTACAAACCTAGGACCCCCTTTCCTTTATGTGACTTTGTTTAATATCAATAAAATTCTGTCTTTTCAACTACCCAAAACCTCTCTTTAATTTTACTGCATTATTCCTTTTTCCCCTAAATTATTCTTCCTTGTTTATTCAATGTCTTGATTAATTTTCTGCATTTAGACCCCCCCTCAAATAAATTGTAGATCATCTAGACCTTGATTCCAACATACTTGTTACGTATCTATTTGTAACCCTTATGTGTGAAGTTATTTGTATACTTATTTGCATTAAAGTCACAACATAGCATGGCCGGGAACCAAACTAGTGGATCTTGAGGGGTGCCTAACACCTTCCCCTCGAGATAATTTCTAGCCCTTACCCGAACTCTGGTTTTCAAACTCAAAACTCTCAGTGTCCTAATGCACTTAATCATTAGGTGGCGACTCTTCAATT
>NW_017678731.1:0-3663 GCF_001879085.1 Nicotiana attenuata
CTTTGTCCGATACTTTCAATGCAAATCAAGTGTTACCCCAGACCGCACCTTGCTATCTAAGATGGAAAACAGGCCGGAGGAAAGCTTTAATGAGTTTGGGCTCAGATGGAGGGAGCAGGTTGCTCGAGTCAGTCCCCCGATCAGCGAAGAAGAAATGGTTAAGCTTTTTCTACAGGCCCAGGGACCCACCTACTACAGTCATTTGATCCCGGCCTTGGGTAAGCCTTTCAATGATGTGTTAAAAATGGGGGAGCTAGTGGAAGAAGGAATCAAGTCAGGCAAAATCGTGAGTTGTTCGGAAGCCATTCAGAACGTACCAGTAAGCTTGGTTGGAAGAAAGAGGAACAGAAAAGACGATCCGATAGGTTTTCCTGATCAACACTTCCAGCCTCGACATCATCCCCGTGGTTATCCTTGTGCATTAGATGGCCCTCCCTAACGCTACCTTTCTCCACAGAACTCCCAAAGTCGCACATCATATTCTCAGTACCCAGCTCCTCAAAATGCCCATCTACCCTCGAGAGCTTACCAAAAACACCCGGATCAGGTTTTCGGCCCAATCCAGCGTTTAAGAATGAGAGGTTACGGAATAAGAAGACCTTCACTCCATTGGAAGAATCATATGCCAGTTTGTTCCAGAGGCTAAGGACATTGGACATGTTGAAGCCGATTCAGATAAAAATGCCGAACCCTCTCCCAAAGAAGTTTGATCCTTCTCAAAAGTGCGCATATTGCTCAGGTGCCCTGGGGCACGACATAGAGAAATGTTGGAATCTGAAGAATGCAATTCAAAAGCTTATTGATGCAGGCGACATCGTCGTGCAAAATCCAGATGCAACAAACACTGGCCAAGATCCGTCTCCTGTGCACAATGAGACGCATATGGTGGGTATGATTGATTGTGAGAATGAGCCGGCAGAAGAAGCCCAGAAGCAGTTTGCTCAGAACAACGTGATGAAGTCTTGTGAAAATTCCAGCAATCTTGGTGTGAAATTCAGTGGCTAAGACGCCGTACTTGGTAATTGGGAAGACGCTTCAGCTCTTGGAGTTTTGGTGGTTTATTTTGTTGTCATTTCTGTTGTCCGGGTTATTTCAGGGTTGTAATCCTGATATTGTCTTGTGACTGAAGCCCTTCTATCCTTTCATTTTGTCTTGTTTGTCTCGTCGTAGTAGTTTGTGTAGTGTTGTTTAGGTTTGTTCAAGGGTTGTAACTCTAGTCTAGTTTGCTTGTTTCGTTGTTTAAACCCTTTCACCGTCAGTCTAATGCAATTCTCTGTTTCCCGCCATTTCTAATCATTTTATCTGGTTCCTTTCTCCTTTTGCAATTCTTTTCATGCTGGCTCTGGTGACATGACATGCACGCATAATTCTCAGCCTGGTTTTAAAAGTCAGTTTAGTAATGAAGCAATAAAACAATGTTGAAGATGTAAGGACAGTCGAGGGATTTTGAAATCTCTTCGAGCCCAAATTGTGTGAAACTGGGTAAGATAGAACATAAAGAAACCCTATTGAAATGCATCATTCCATATCAGGCTGAGGCCAAAGGCATGTTCTCCCCAAATTGGCAGGGGCCATTCATCGTGACGAGAGTGTTGTCCAATGGTGCTTTATATTTGACAGACATAGAAGGCAAGTGTGTTGAAATGGCCATCAATTCCGATGCGGTCAAGAGATATTAAGTATGATCTTCTTTGTTTTAATTGTATTTGTTTGTACTTGGCATGTTTTGAAGATTGGAATGACGAAGGCATTTTGTTCTGCTATCCAAACACTTTATCCTTTGTTACCCCCTTTGAGCCTCATTCATTTTCTTTCATACCCCTATTTTGGAATCAGTAGCAAAGATCAGAAACACAAGCGTGAAAGATAAGTCAAGGAAAAAGAGAAAAGAAAAGAATGAAAAGAGTGAGAAGGAAAAAGGAAGAAGAAAAGAAAGAAAAAAGGAAGAGAAAAGAGAAGAAAAATAAAAAGAAAAGGAAAAAAAATAAAAATAAAAAACAAACAACAAAAAGAGAAAGGAAGAAAGAAAAGAAAAGAAGAGAAAGTGGAAGAAAAAGAAAGGAAAAATCACAGCAACAAAGTAATTCCTATGTCCTGAACTACGTTTGACTTGATCCCGAAAGGGTACGTAAGCAGCCTCTCTCTGAGGTTCAGTCACACCGAAATAAAAGTCCAAAATCCCCAAGGAAGAAACTGGGGCAGAAGTTGTGGTTGTTTTGAGAAATCTGATTCCGAAAGTTGTAATTTTGAACCCGTGTTGAATTGTTTTGAGCCTTTGATACCCTTTCTTTCTAACCCTATCCAAAAGCCCACATTATGGTCCAAAGGAAGACCTTCTGATCAGTCTTCGAGAGATGCCAAGTCAAGCGAGCAGAGGTGAATCATATCAGGGGCAACACTCCGGTCCAAACGAAGGAAATGAAGAATGAGAGTGTCTTGTTGATGAGAACCCTCACGGGTACCGCAAGGCGATGAAAGCTGAGAGAAATCAAAATGAGAGAGTCTTATTGGTGAAAACCTTCACGGGCACCATAAGGCGACGGGGAGATGAGAGAAAGACCAAAATGAGAGAGGCTTGATGGTGAAAACCCTTCGGGCACTACAAGTCGAAAAAGGATTGTGATTCAAATTGGATAGGCGGAGCATCGAAGCCCAATTTCATGGCAAAAAGGTACGACAACAGCTGAGCATCAGATTTGCTTAACAGAATAGGCCACAGGTGCATGTCAAGGTCATTAGAGTCGGTACCCACATCCGATAGGTTTCCACTTTGTAGTTTTCTTGTTAGGAATCATCTCTTTCCGTTGTCATCTACTCTGTCCCTTTTGTCTTGTTTATTTCCTCTTCCTGAGTCTATTGGGTCAACACAAGTGAGAAATGACTTCAAAATTTGCCACCAGCTTTCCAATTGCATAAAACGGGATCTGGTTAGCACATCAAAGCGTCATAAGTCAGGAAAGAACAGCAGGCACGCTGAGTTGGCAATAATCAACATGCTTTGGGATCCTTGTGAAATGCAAAGGCTTGGTATATGTCAATTCATACAACAAATGAAGAATTGGGGTGAACAGATCAAAGGTATTTCCTGTGATAGGATTGACAAAAGGTGGTAAACCAGTGACGAACAAAATCCTCCAAGCAGAAATCAAAGTTATCATGGCAAATGAGGGAGCCGTAGACCTCAAGGACAAGACCAGTGGCTTAGAAAGAACAACATACGCAATGAGGGGGTGACAAGTGTCGTGCTTTGGGGTTCATGTGAGACACAAAGGTTGGTAAATGTCAGTTCAGGAGCAATGCAACAGATAGAAGGTGTTGGGTTTGAGCGAGAAGAGGTATTTTTTGTGTTAAGGTTTACAAAGGAAGTAGTTAGTCAAGGAACAAGCGGGGTCTTCGAATGGAAATCGGTTGTCATGGCAAGTGAAGGAGCAACAGACCTCAAGGCCAAGGCCAGTGGTTTAAGTCAAGAAAGAACAACATACACACAGAGTGGGGGCAATGGACGTGCTTTAGGATTCATGTGAGACACAAAGGTTGAGTAGATGCCAGTTCATGAGAAATGCAACAAATAGAGGATATTGGGTCTGAACGGAGAAAAGGTATTACGGATGACAGAGAAAGTGGTTAGTCAATAAGCAGGCAGGGTCTTCGAGTGGAAATCAG
>NW_017678731.1:4094-20217 GCF_001879085.1 Nicotiana attenuata
ATGCTCAATGGTACCAGCTGTTCTACTCAGATAAGTCTCATTCTCTTCTTTCTTCATTACAAATCATTCGTTCTCGGATTCTCTTTATCCTTAACCCTCGAGGTCATTGCATTTCATTCTTTCGAGGTCTATCTTTAAGATGTTTCAGTGTCACTTCTGTTCGAAACAAAAGGAAGGAATGTCAAGGCTAACTACCAGCTTCCTAGTGGTACAGACAGGGCCAGAATATATCAAAGATGTTCAAAAGCAAAGTAAGTCATAAAGGACCACTGGAAGTTTCATCGGTGGATTAGTCGGATAATTGTGGGAAGAAGCGAAGTTTCAAAAGAGGGTTCAGAAACACAAAAACAACAATATGGGATAGAACACTTGGGTCATCAGAGTCAAGGGGTTGAAATTCGGTCAGGAAGTCGAGGGGATTCAAGGCAAGTCCAGGAAAGCAAGACGGAGTAAAGCCCAGCAGCAGGGATGTACCTAGCAAGAATGCCAGCAATTAGCCACATTTTTAAAACTAACAAGACTTTTCTTTGATTGAAACAAGGGCAGAAAGTTTTCATTTGCTGCGGAGAAACCTCCGTAAGAAAAGGTAGCACCCAACAGGTATGACTGGAAACTCTCAGGACCCTCCTGGAAAATGGGACTTAGTTTAAATTTCCAAACAAGCATGAGTAGCATAATTTAGCACAAATGTATCCTAAAGAACATAGGTTGTCTAAGATAGGATTTAATTAGTTGTGATCAGGACCCTCCTGAATAATGGTACACAGTTTTAAGATCTCCTTAGGTAACAAGATACTTTGTAGGATAGTATAATTTAGCCGTAGAATTGGCACACCTAAGATAAGACTTGAATTTTGATTTTCAGGACCCTCCTGGATAATGGGACGTAGTTTTAAGGTCTGCTTAGGTAACAAAATACAGTGGAAGTCGTACCTTCAGTAGATATAGCTTAGGTTAACACTGTCTTTTAATTAGTAGTTGTCAGGACCCGCTTGGATAATGGGAAGTAGTTTAAGACCTTTTAAGACAACAAATGTAGTGGGAGTAATACCTTTAGGAGATATAGCTTAGGCTCGTAATTGTTATGAGTTATCAGGACCTTCTGGATAGTGGATTTGGCTTTCTCATTCTTGGTAGAATAATTCAGTTTAATACTCACATCTGTACCCAGTCACCAAACTGGGGCAGAAAATTTTCTTTGTTCATTTTGTTGCAGTCAGGAGCCCACCTGGAGAACGAGGGAATGCTTTTCAAGTTCAGCAATCAGGAGCCCACCTGGAGAACAAGGGAACACTTCAAGTTCAGCAATCAGGAGCCCACCTGGAGAACAAGGGAATGCTTTTCAAGTTTCAGCAGTCAGGAGCCCACCTGGAGAACAAGGGAAGTACAATTCCAATTTTAGCTTTTAATATTCGATAACATGCTGTACCCAGTCACCAAACTGGGGCAGAAAATTTTCTTTGTTTATTTTGTTGCAGTTAGGAGCCCACCTGGAGAACAAGGGAATGCTGTTCAAGTTCAGCAGTCAGGAGCCCGCCTGGAGAACAGAGGCATACACTTCAAGTTTCAGCAGTCAGGAGCCCGCCTGGAGAACAGAGGTATTACAATTCAAGTTTCAGCAGTCAGGAGCACGCCTGGAGAACAGAGGTATTACAATTCAAGTTTTAGTTTTCAAATTCTTATTAATATCCAATAAAATGATGCCCAGTCACCAAACTGAGGCAAGAGATTTTCTTTGTTTTTGTCTGTTTTGTTGAAGTCAGGAGCCCGCCTGGAGAACATAGGAATACATTTCAAGTCAGCAGTTAGGAGCCCGCCTGGAGAACAGAGGAATACATTTCAAGTTTCAGCAGTCAGGAGCCCGCCTGGAGAACAGAGGAATACATTTCAAGTTTCAGCAATCAGGATCCCGCTTGAAGAGCAGAGGAGCCCGCCTGGAGAACAGAGGAATACATTTCAAGTCAGCAGTCAGGAGCCCGCCTGGAGAACAGAGGAATACATTTTAAGTCAGCAGTCAGGAGCCTGCCTGGAGAACAGAGGAATACATTTCAAGTTTTAGCAGTCAGGAGCCCGCCTGAAGAACAGAGGAATACCGTTCAATACAGCAGTCAGGAGCCCGCCTGGAGAGCAGGGAATACATTCGAGTTTAGCGGTCAAGCATCACCTGGAGAAAGGATAAAACATCTCAGATCACAATTCAAGGCAGCAACAAGGGATTCCACCGGGAGAATACAAGTCAACAAGGCAACAAGAACCGCACGAGCAAGTTTCAATATATAGATAGGATTTCTTGTAACTCATAGATTATAGTCTAGTCTAGCTTCTTTTTATTTTTGACACGGTGTAATAAGGGGTTCAGTAAGCAGTAGCAACAGCAGCAGCAACAGTGAAACCACAGCTCCATGGTAGTCCCAGCTACCAGACCTTCCTGAACTACACTGACCTGATTCCTTTTTAGCCAAGGATATGTAGGCAACCTTAGAAGCAGGGTAAGGTCAAATCTCTCAAAAATTCTTCACACGGAGTATTCAAACGGGCAAAAATCGTTCGTACCCGCTCACTTATCTTTGCACGAAAACTCTTCGTGTTTCCGAGCAAAGAGGGGCAGCTGTGAGCACGTGATTTTTGCCCTATATGGATTACTCCCATAAATTCAGAACAAAATAATTTCTTTCAGTGTTCGCAATTTTGTGAATTTTCGTGGCATTTTCTGTTAATTGTTTGCATTTTGATTGTGCATTTTAATTAGTTAAAAAAGAAAATACAAAAATGTGTTGAATGTGCATTTAGGAGTTAATTTTGCATTTTAAGCATTAATTAGTAATTAATTATTTTATAAAATGGAAAATCACAAAAAAAATAGTTTATTGTTGCACCTTTTTAATTTTAATTTTGAACTTTGGTAGTTTTTCTTTCAATTTGGTTTTAATTAGAGTTGATTAATTTAATGTGTTAGCATAATTTGATTAAGGAATTAATTTGGGTTATTTTTAGTTTTAATTTGAAAAGAATTAAAAAAAAAGAGTGAAAAGAAAAGAAAGCAAAGAGGAATTGCATCAGATTTTTGGGTTGCTTTAATCCTAATTCCCTAAAGCCCAAACCAAACACCCCATACCCAGCTAAATCCGGCCCAAACCCAGCCAAACCCGACCCATTCCCCAAATATGCACGCAGATATAGTAATACAGAGCCCTAAATCCCAAGCGCAGAGACAGGAACACTGTTCCTCTTCTCCAAAGCGAATCCAAGCCCCATTTCAGTCCGAATCCATGGCGAGTGAATCCAATCTCCACCCACGCGTTCCCTCCTTCTCTCTTCTTACCATTTCTAACGGTTTCTAACACCAAAGATTCCCTCTCCTCTCAATCACTCAATTTTGAGATAAGGCACGCGATTGGAAGGTCCTAGAGAACGAAACGTTGGATGAGTGTGAGGCGTTGGATTGATTTTGCTCAATCTGAGCCCCACATTCATCAGGGGTTCGTTTTCATAAGGGACCGGATCCGATTTTGAAGAGGGCAGGGATTTTTGGAGAGAGATTTTTGGAGAAAGGATAGGTTTTCCTTATAAAAAAGAGATTCCTCTTCTTCTTTTTTTGGATTTTTGGGTTCAGTTTTTCAGAACAAGAGAGGATATAAAACTGTTCATTGTTTTTCTGAATTGGTTTCATTTTCGACTACTTTTTCCAAAAGAAAAAAAATCAGAGAAAGATGCATATTCAAAAAATGTTCATTGTTCTTTAAAAAATTTGTTTTCATTTTCGATTATTGTTCAGAAAAGGAAAAATCAAAAAAAATATACTTCATAATCTTCTTTCTGGGATGGAGTTCGATTTTAAAAGTGGAGTTCGATTAAAAGTTGCTGAGTTCGTCGTTGCCCGAGCTTCTGATCCCTATTCATTTCTATTACTGATTGAGCTGATGGTAACTACTGTATTCCACTTGTATTCAACGCTCGAGCAAAGTTAATTGCAAGTGTTTACTGATTCAGGTTTATTTCTAATCCCATGTAGCCTATCTTTGGCGTTTGATTAAGAAATGTATTGAGAATTTGAATTCGGCTGGTTTGGAACTCTTTGATCTTGGTGACTGTTGGTCGTAGTGTGTTTGTTTGCCATTTGCACTCGAATTTCTGGCTCGGTTTGGCTGTGTACATATTAAAATGAGTTCTTTGAAATTGTCTTCTGTTGTTCTCTTCCTGTCATTGGTCTGGTTAGCTTCATTTAACTCCCTAAAAACTGTACGAACCTTTGAATGTTAATTGAGTCGATCCCAGTGATTTGTGTGTGCTTAATTCGTCATTTAATCATGACCTCTCTAATGTCACAAGTTGATCTAGACCTGCACAATCCCCTGCCCTGTTTTTCTTCCTTGAATGGCTGTTAATCACTTCCCTTTCCTTGGATTGAATCTGTCAGTCGGTAGGTTTAGATTAGTGTAGTTCTATTTTCTGCTCTTCGAGTGAATTGCTGGCTACTTTCTTATGTTAAAAGATTGAAAATGAATGTGAATATTAGCCATCCGACATCAAGTCCATGTGTTTGCTTGTGATATTTGTTGAAGAAAGTTCATTAGTTCACCTTCTTATTTTCAAACAGATCCACTGTAAGTCCACTTGGTTTTAGCAAAATCAACAGTGTCTTCCCCATCATGAGCTTTTTCTAAGGAAATGCTTGACATAATCTGTGAAAAGAATTCGTTTGTAAATTGGGTCCTCTCCATTCTCTATCATTTCAGCCAAGGGAAGTTATCAGTAGGGCTCTTGTGTTGTCTGCCTATTTGGTGAGTTTGTAACCATGAAATCTGAGTTCGAACACAAACTGATTGTAGAGGATACGATTTTACTTTCGATCAAATGTTTTGGGGACTGTTATTGAATGCCTTTTAGTCGATGGCAGCAGTAGCGACTCGCATTCAAGCTATTGTTCTGAAATGTGTGGGCTAAGTTAATTTCCCTGAATTGAGAATTTTCCTTCACTGGTTCTGCGATATTTCAATTTCTGTAGCAGCTATGCATCATTTGTTCCCTCCAGATTTCAAATTACCTTTGGGACTGTTGCGATCCATTCTCCTGTGTGCATAACATACTGAAACAAATTGCTTGCATTGGCAGGTAGAGAATTGGAAGCGTTGTTTTTTTAAATGTGAATCATCTAGTTCACGACTACATATCTTAGCATCTGGTTGCATTAGTCTATTGTATTGGGTTATTTGAACATCTTAAACTAGTATGCATGCTGGATAGCATTTAGCTTCATCCAAAATAAATTTTGTTCATGTTCTGTAGTCACCATCCTTGATGCATCTGTTATGGCATTCACAATGTGCGTGTGATGCTTCTGTTTTGCATTAGAATATTAAATGCTTATTGACGTCAAGCTTCTTAACGAACCAACATGCCTATTAGATTAATGGTGAGTTAAATTGAGGATTGTAATAAAGTGGGACATAGGGTNGCATCTGTTATGGCATTCACAATGTGCGTGTGATGCTTCTGTTTTGCATTAGAATATTAAATGCTTATTGACGTCAAGTTTCTTAACGAACCAACATGCCTATTAGATTAATGGTGAGTTGAATTGAGAATTGTAATAAAGTGGGACATAGGGTGATTAAGGAAAAGGTTTCAGTTGGGAATTTGGAAATTTTCTTGGTTCTCAAAAGGAATTGAAGTTCTCACAACTTTAATAGCTGGAGTTGTTACGACCATTTGTTGCTGCCTCACTTTGATATTTTCTGCTGCTTGTCGATCACCAGTTGAGTTGTTTTGAATAGCTTGCTCCTGCAGCATACTAGCTTTAGATTTCTTGCATATTGGGTTACAGTATCCACTGGAATATATTGAATTGAGATGGTGTTACAGAAGTACTGGTTGTCACAGCTTGGGACTGCCCAGTTTTTGGTGTTGCTGCGGTTGGTCAATCACCTGTAGGATTAACTTTTGAGGTGCTGGGATTAAATTGCTGCTGCTGCATAGTAGGTACAAGCGTTCCAGTTAAATCTTTTAAATATGAACATCCGTAGATCGTTTTAGTAGAATGCATCCTTTGAAATTAGAATCGAGGCGTGCCATTTAGCGAATTTGCATGGCCCTCACAAAGTTGCAAACGCGTTAGTTGCTTTTAGGCGCGTTATTTAATAATTTTACCTTCTTAAACTCGGGTGTGCATTTCATGTGACCCAAATCCAAATCCCAAAACATTGAATAAGATGTGTTCCGGATTGCGGGTGCATTTCATGTGACACGATCCAAAGACATGTTTTAAACGACGTTCAACATTCTTTAAACAATTGAATAAAAGTCGTTAAAAGCTAAAAATGCACGTAGGTTTGAAAGGGTTCTAAAATCAGATAAATAAGCTAATTATAACAGTTGAGCGACCGTGCTAGAACCACGGAACTCGGGAATGCCTAACACCTTCTCCCGGGTTAACAGAATTCCTTACTCGGGTTTCTGGTTCACGGACTATTAAACAGAGTCATTCTTTTCCTCGATTCGGAATTCTAAACCGGTGACTTGGGACACCATAAATCTCCTAAGTGGCGACTCTGAATTCTTTAAATAAATGAATCCCGTTTCGATTGTCCTTTAATTGGAAAAACTCCTTTATTATACCCTTCACGGGGTGTAAGAGAAAAAAGGGAGGTGTGACAGCTCTAGCGACTCTGCTGGGGAAAAAAACCCAAAACTTTTGGTTCAGGGTTCAGAATTCGAACTCAGTTAAATTGTTATATTTGGCTTTATCTGATTTTGTTACATGTTTGGGCTTAATGTGCTAAATGTTTTACCGCTTTGATATTTGTTGAATTGTATATAAACTGTTACGGATCCCTTCCTCTCTCTGAGTCTTCTACATTATGGAGAAGGGTGCACTTCGTGTAGCTTCTCTTCTGTTTAGAGTCTTTTCCCATTTAGAACGAGGTTTGGATAAGTTTCTAAGCTGGCGGAGCTTCTGTATCCCCGGTACGCTGCCTCCCCCTCGGCCCGAGTTGTCCGCTAGGGTAAGCCAGGTCTAGACCAATAAACCTAGGGTTTAAACCTAGAAGAACAAAACCTCATGCCGGATCCCTAGTAGGAACGTTTGTTTGCATCATGTGAATTTGACTTAGGGGACTCAACACAGGGGTTGGGTCCGTCTAGGACATGTGACCTGAAATGAAAAGATCATCCTGATGCATCTTACGTGCTACTTGCGCATTATTTGCTCGGCTTTGCATGTTGACCGGCTTGTCTAAATGAGTGAATTATGGAAATAAGCAGTGTTAGGACAAAATAAGGGTGACCATTTGTTGTGAAAAACCAAGTGCCCAATAGTACAGAAATGCTGCCGGATTTTTTGAAAAATGAAAAGGAAAATATTTAAAAAAGAGATTGTTCAAAAAAGTATATTTGCTTTTTACAAATTTGACCGAACTACGCCGGTTTGATTCTCACCGGATGTGAGATACATAGGCAACCCTCATCGGGTCCAACCACCCTTTTTTTAAAAATAGCCAAAAAATGTCAAAATTTTAATTTTTGTCATAAATAAGTCGGGTGATGCCATTCTTATCTAAAATAAGCCGAATGTCCCTAATAGGACTCCGGAAGGCCGTTTTTGCAAGAACAGCCACCTTGAGTCATTTTTACATGGTTTGCGGGCACAGCCTTAAAATCTTCCTCCCAGAAGTGCTGAAAGGCTGTATTTGCAAATCCAAGTCCTGTTTTCTAAATAAAGAATTTTTGCACAAATAGCCATTTTTCAAAATAAATCATTAAAGTCCCCTAATAAATGTGCAGGATGAATTCAAGTAACATCGAAACCTTCTCAGTCCTGAGCGAGATCCCTTTGAAACTCCATATGTGGTGGCATGATTTGGGAAAAGAAAGCAGAGATACCGTGGTCAAAAGTTTGGGCGGTCTCGTAGATTTATTGAACATCAAACCAAGGAAGGATATCATTGAGGCACTAATACCATTTTGGGATCCGACCCGTAATGTATTCCGGTTTTCAGATTTTGAACTCACACCTACATTAGAAGAGATTGCCGGATACGCCGGTCTCAACGGGAACCTCCGAGGTAGATACCCATTGGCCCCACGACCGGTGACCCTTCATAGGTTCTTGGATTTGTTGAACATTAGCCGGGATATTCAAGACCCGTATCTGGCGGAAGGGTGTTGTACATTGTATTTCTTATATCACCGGTATGGCAACCCAAAAGGTTTCGAGGAACCCAACTCTGGATTGACACATGCTGGAAATAAAAACAAATGGGAAGCCCGACGAGGAGTGGTAATTTGTCCAAGAAAAGATGGTCACATAGACCTTGGCCTGGTAGGGATGCTAGATGTTGCCATGAAAAAACCTACTAGCACAGTGGCTCCCCTGATTGTAGCAGAATTGTACCGAGCTTTGACCAAATGTCGGGAAGGGGAGAAATTCTTTCAAGGTTGCAATTTGCTCTTACAATTGTGGATACAGGAACACCTCTGTCACCGCACAGGCTATATGAACTACGGTTTAACTGGAGTGAGTTGTATTGCAGAATTCGAGACCCAGGTGACAGGTATTGAGTTCCCTGAGGGTACTGAGGCCTGGTCGTCATGCTTAAGATCCCTGACAGCAGATAAAGTTGAATGGGCTTATGGATGGCTTCCTGCTACTGAAGCCGTATACACATCGGCAGAGGTCTCTTATATTCTTTTGATGGGTATTCGAAGCATACAGCCTTATGCTCCTTACCGAGTTTTGCGACAATTTGGAAGATTCCAGACAGTGCACAACGATGAAGACCTGAGTGAGCAAGTCATCGAGTTAGGCCCGAAAGCTGCATTCCCTGAAGGAAGAATTCGAAAGATATGGAATGAGTGCAGGTACCTTGAACCCAAGACTATAGTACAGGACCGAGCCAGAGGTGAGGTAGATCCCAAATACTTGGTCTGGTTTGGTAAGAGATTTCAAATCCCTAAGAGACCCGCCAAAAGGCCACATGTACAACAATTCACTAACGAGGCCCAGGTGCAATGGGATTGGTTAGCCAAAGAAAAAGAGTACAGGGCCCGAATAGGAGCATTGGAAAAACAGGTTCAGGAGCTCCGGTTTGAAAACACCTTGCAGGCTGCAGCCGACGAAGGTGATAAGAAGAAATTGGCCCAAGAGAATGAAGCTCTCAAAGCCCAAATTCAGCAAATGAAAATAGATGCCAGGAATCGGGAAAGGAGTCTATCCGACGAGAGATTGATAAAAGGTTTGAAGAAACAAGTTTTGGACTGTCAGGAGGAATTTGAAAAATCCGAGGGAAACGTGACAAAACTTCGGGCACAATGGGCAAAGAAGACCGAGGAAAGGGCCCAGTTTGTACAACAAATGAAGAAGAACTATGAGGGAACCATTGCTAACATGAAAAGAAAAATGAATACTCTTGAAGAAAAGGCAGCTCGGCAGGACAAAGAATTTCGGGCCGAGAGAGAACAGTGTTATGGGTTAATTGCTGAGATGGAAAAGGAAATAAAGTTGTTACAAGACCTTCACCTCCAGGATTCTCAGGTACTAGAGGCTCGTACTCAGCAGATAAGTCGGCTACTCTAAGAAAAAGGCCAAATCAGGGGAAGAATCAGAAACATTGCCAACTACATTGTCATGAAGTGCCAAGCTGGTCATGAATGATCTGGATCAGTTGCAAAAGGGTCTCGCACGCAGGCCCGCAGCGATGCCGAGAGATGCCCCGCGGGCCCCAGGATTTGAAGCTTTGATGTATTCCTAGATAATCGAGTCAGTATTTCTGCTTTTGAGTCTAGTTTTGTACTATCCATTTTGAGGAAAAGAACAACAAATAGTTTGGTAGCTTTGTAATTGCAGTTGTTATTAATGAAAATTTGAAAATTTCTCGAAAAATTGTGTCTTTATTTCTTGCATTTATTTTTTGCATCTATTTGCAAGAACTATGCTTGGTCTGATTCACGCGGGGTCGTGATACGTAGGCAATCTCCATAGGATTCGACCGTAATAATAATAAAAGGTGAAAGAAACAAGAAAGGAAAGGAAAACAAAAGAGGAAAAGAAAACTAAGATAAAAAGAGGGCAAGAGAAAAGGAAAGATAAGAGTGGAAAAATAATTTTGAGGAAAAGAGCGGTTAGGAACAAGGAAAACCAAGGAGAAAAGGAAAAAAGAAAGGAGATGAGAAAGTTTGCAATTGGCAAGTAAAGGAAATGGAAAGCCGGGATGACGCATGTGACCGAGCAAAGGCATAATAGAAATGGTTAACTGCCTAGGTGCATTCACTCCTCAATGTGCGGTTATCTATCTGTTAATGCCCTAACCGCTAACAAAGTTGTTGTTGATGAGTTCAGGCAAGTGGTTAAGTTGACTGGCATTCTGGCAACCCATCCCTACAACACCCGCTCTAAGGATAAGTCAAACATGGTCAACCAGGAATTGGAAGCAAGCAATGTCGACCCCTCTAGGGAGGAGGAAGTAGTGGACGTTAATGCAATGAAGGAGGAGATGTATAAACTGAAGCAACAAATGGCCGAGATGTACCAGGCCTGGTCGAAGGGACATCCACCACCAGCCTATCCTGCTAACCCCACCTACCTTCCATCACTAGCTCAGCCTCAAGATCCTCCCACAGTGAACTCATCTCCTGCTTTCCCTACTTACCAGCAGTACTACGGAACCACCTCTAAAACACCACCACCTCCACTACCCAAACAAATTCCATGCCCTCCACCACCAACTATTCCTGTGTTCGTGGCTCCCCCACCTGCCGCACTACACAGGTCTTCTAGCGAACCTTTGTTCCAAACCCATGATAACTAGTATTACCCACCCGAAGCCACTTTCAAACCACCAGAGCCATGCCCTTACACTCCCCGTCTTGATCTCTCAGCTGAGGAAGAAAAGCCTTCCAAAAACCTTGAGCAAGAGGAAATGATACGGAAGGTTAAGAGCTTAGAACAGTCATTCCGAAATATACAGGGGCTCGGAGGATAAGTGAGCGTAGCCTACAAGGACCTGTGCATGTTTCCTGATGTCCAGTTGCCAGTAGGATTTAAGCTGCCCATGTTTGACCTATATGATGGCCACGGTGATCCGGTGGCCCACTTAAAGGGGTTCTGCAGCAAGATGAGAGGAGCTGGAGGAAGGGACGAGTTATTAATTGCTTACTTTTGTCAAAGTCTAAGTGGAGCAGCTTTGGAGTGGTACACACGACATGCTCATGCTCGATGGTACACTTGGGACGACCTGGCTCAAGCATTTGCATGTCATTTTCAGTACAATCTCGAAATTGTCCCGGACCGTCTGTCACTAACTAAAATTGAGAAGAAGCCCGGAGAAAGCTTCAGAGAGTATGGTTTTCGGTGGAGAGAGCAGGCGGCAAGAGTCGATCCTCCAATGAAAGAGAACGAGATGGTTGATTATTTCCTACAGGCTTTGGAGCCAACCTATTATGGTCATCTGGTGTCGGCAGTGGGAAAAACTTTCAACGAGGTCGTGAAAATGGGAAGTATGGTGGAAGAGGGTCTCAAGTCTAACAAGATTATGAGCTATTCAGCAATCAACGCAACTACTCTGGCTATTCAGAGTGGCACCGGGGGAGTATTGGGAAAGAAGAAGAAAGAAGAGGTTGCAGTAGTGGAATCGGGAGCGTGGTCCAGAGGTCCATCACCATATTATCACCAACCTCGCCCTCACCCCCAAACCTACCCACACACCCCATATGGCCCACCGCAACACTATTACCCATCTCCTGTCCCCAATTTCTCTGTCCACCATGCCCAGACATACCCCCAACCTCCTACCCATGCACAATGGCGCACACCCACCCCACAAAATACTTACTCAGCTCAAAGCACCTAACCACCCCCAAGAACCAACAGAAATCCTGCTGGAACCAGTTTTCGACCTAACCCTGCATTTAAGAATGATAGGCTGCAAAAGAAGAAGACTTCCACTCCCTTGGGTGAATCTTACACTAGCTTGTACCACAGATTGAGACAGTTGGGCATGCTGAGTCCGATTGAACCCAAATTGCCAAATCCTCCCACAGATTGAGACAGTTGTGAGTATTGCTCAGGTGCGCCGGGACATGACACAGAAAAATTTTGGCACTTGAAAACGGCCATCCAAGAGCTCATTGATACCCGCCGAATTGAAGTGCAAGCCCCAGAAACGCCTAACATCACCCAAAACCCATTACCAACCCATCACGTGACCCATATGATTGAGCTAGTCCAAAAGGGAGAGCATAAGAAGCCGTCACAAACTGTAATGATGATCAGGGCTAGTGAGGATAGATCAAATGAGCAACTAACAAAGGGGAGGGCATTGATCAAGGTAGAAGAAACAGTTAGCAAGCCAGTTGTAGCAATAAAGAAGGAGCTTTTGAACAGCGTTGCAGAAAAACAAGAACCAGCTAAAGTGGTAGTGTCGGGGGCAGCTGTCAAGCCCGTTGTGATTGTGAAAGGGGCTCGCACAGAGCCGGTTGTCATCAAGCCAGTGACTCAGCTACCAGTAATCAGTGAAAAGGCCGTCCCATGGAATTACGGCTGAGTGACAGTAATGTATCAGGGAAAGGAAGTTAAGGAAGAAGTTTGTGAAACCCATGGACTGACTCGCTCAGGAAGATGCTTTGCTCCTGACGAGCTGAGAAAGGCTAAACTCACCAAAGATAATCCAGTATCAGTGAAGAAAGCTGTAACTGAAGAAGAGGCAGAAGAATTCTGGAAGAAGATGAAGGCACAAGATTATTCCATTGTAGAACAGTTGAGAAAGACCCCGGCACAAATCTCTTTGCTATCATTACTGATCCACTCAGATGAGCACCGCCGGGCATTGATGAAAATTTTGAATGAGGCCCACGTTCCTGATAAGATTTCTGTGAACCACTTAGAGAAAATAGCAAACAAGATTTTTGAGGTCAACAGGGTTACATTTTCTGATGATGAGCTGCCTTTGGAAGGCACTGAGCATAATAAAGCACTCTACCTCACGGTGAAATGTGAAAACTCTGCGGTCACCCGGGTGCTAGTTGATAACGGGCCCAGTGCAAACATTTGCCCTCTCTCCACCCTGGAAAAGTTAAAGGTGGACAGTGAGAGAATTCACAAGAATAGTATTTGCGTGCAAGGATTTGATGGAGGAGGCAAGGACACAGTTGGGGATATAGTGTTGGAACTAACAATAGGTCCGGTTGAATTCACTATGGAGTTCCAGGTGCTCGACGTGGCTGTCTCTTACA
The DNA here is from genome assembly GCF_001879085.1 of Nicotiana attenuata. NCBI lineage: Eukaryota > Viridiplantae > Streptophyta > Magnoliopsida > Solanales > Solanaceae > Nicotiana > Nicotiana attenuata. The sequence continues at coordinate 17,319 of NW_017678731.1, forward strand.
ATCTCTTGTTAAGCCGACCCTGGATCCATGCAGCAAAGGCAGTGCCATCTACCTTGCACCAGATGGTTAAATTCGAGTGGGACAGGCAAGAGATTTTGGTGCATGGGGAAGATAGCTCGTGTACTCTGGGTGATGCCATTGTGCCTTTCATAGAAGCTGAGAATGACAAAGGCCCATGGGTTTATCAAGTCTTTGATACGGTATCGGTTGAAAAGATCCCAGAAGGGAAGTGTATTCCTGTGCCAAAGGTAGCTACTGCATCTGTCATGGTTGCGTCAGAAATGCTGAAGAACAGATTTGTACCTGGAAAAGGCTTGGGTGTTTCTTTACAAGGCATCGTACAACCCGTATCCCTTCCTGCAAACCTGGATACTTTTGGTTTAGGTTTCAAGCCCACTGCTGCAGACATAAGGCGAGCTAGAAAGATGAAAAAGAAAGCATGGACCCTTCCAAAACCCATCCCCCGCCTTTCCCGTTCCTTTGTCAGGCCTGGTACTAAGAAGCGCCTAGCAACAGCAATGCCCGGTGGTGTGGTTGATCCCGACAAGGAGCTGATTGAGAGGTTTGAAAAGCTGTTTTATGAGGTGGATGTATTAGAGGCCGGAGAAGGTCCAAGCAAGGCAGATGTTCAGTTCGTGGGGCCCCAGGCAAAGCTTAACAATTGGGAAGCAACTCCCCTTCCTACCCGGAGGGAGTCTTGGTAGTTAGTTTTGATTTCCTTTCAGTTTAATTTGGATTATTTCCAAGGTTGTAATTCGGATGCTATGTTCCGTCCGTTTGGATGAGTTAAACCTTGTTATCTTAAATATTAATAAATGCAACTTCCCTCTTTTTTTCCATTCCTGATAGTTTTCATTTTTGTCTTTCTTTTCTTTCTTGTACAGTCCCTTTTATGTTGGTTTCACTGATGTGTCATGCATGAGGAGTCTTCAGCCCAGTCTTAAATGCCAATCTAACTCAGACATAATAATACAAGAAATTGAGTGTGATGACGAAATAGAATATGATGATGAGGAAGCTTTTGAGGAAATCGGTAAAGAATTAAGCCATTTTGAAGAAAAACCCAAACCTAATCTGAATGACACCGAGGCAATCAATTTAGGGGATCAGGAGACTGTGCGAGAAACGAAAGTAAGTGTCCATTTGGAACCTCACCTCAGGGAAGAGATAATTAAAGCACTTTTTGAGTATAAAGATGTTTTTGCATGGTCGTATGACGACATGCCAGGTTTAAGCATTGATTTGGTGGTTCACAAATTGCCCACTGATCCAGCATGCCCTCCTGTCAAGCAGAAGCTAAGGAAATTCAAAACAGACATTAGTATGAAAATCAAAGAAGAGGTCACCAAGCAGTTTGAGGCAAAGGTCATCCGGGTCTCGCGGTATCCCACCTGGTTAGCTAATGTTGTGCATGTGCCAAAGAAGGATGGAAAGACTAGAGTGTGCGTAGATTACCGCGACCTCAATAAGGCAAGTCCAAAGGACAACTTCTCACTAACAAACATCCACATATTGATTGACAATTGTGCCAAACATGAGATTGGTTCCTTCGTTGATTGTTATGCGGGCTATCACCAGATCTTGATGGATGAGGAGGATGCGGAAAAGACGGCATTCATCACGCCTTGGGGAACTTATTGTTATAGAGTCATGCCGTTTGGGTTAAAGAACGCAGGGGCAACATATATAAGGGCGATGACCACCATGTTCCATGACATGATACATCGGGAAATTGAGGTCTATGTGGACGACGTGATCATAAAGTCGAGAAAACGATGTGACCATGTCAGGGATTTGAGGAAATTCTTCCAGAGACTCCGCAGGTACAACCTCAAGCTTAATCCAGCAAAGTGTGCGTTTGGAGTTCCATCTGGGGAGTTATAGGGATTGGTGGTAAGTCGGCGCGGTATTGAGTTAGACCCGTCTAAGATCAAAGCCATTCAGGAGCTACCGCCGCCAAGGAACAAGAAAGATGTGATGAGTTTGCTTGGCAGGTTGAATTACATCAGCAGGTTCATTGCCCAGCTTACAACCACTTGCGAGCCCATCTTCAAGTTGCTAAAGAAAGATGCTGCGGTCAGATGGACGGATGAATGTCAAGCAGCATTTGACATTATTAATGAGTATTTGGCTGGTCCACCTGTGTTGGTCTCGCCGGAGCCGGGAAGCCCTTTGATCCTTTATCTGACCATGTTGGATAATTCTTTTGGTTGTGTACTGGGGTAGCATGACATCACAGGAAGGACAGAGCAGCCAATTTACTACCTCAGCAAGAAGTTCACATCATATGAGGTGAAGTACACTCAACTTGAGAGGACGTGTTGTGCCTTAACCTGGGTAGCACAGAAGTTGAAACATTACTTGTCAGCTTATACCACCTATCTCATCTCTCGGTTGGATCCGTTGAAGTACATTTTTCAGAAGCCCATGCCTACAGGGAGGCTGGCGAAATGGCAAATCTTGCTCACGGAGTTCGATATTGTCTACGTGACCCAGACTGCAATGAAAGCACAAGCGCTGGCTGATCATTTGGCCGAGAATCCAGTTGATGATGAATATGAACCTTTGAAAACATACTTCCCCAACAAGGAGATAATGCATGTTGAAGAATCAGAACAAGTCGAGAAGCCAGGATGGAAACTGTTCTTTGACGGAGCCGCCAACGCCAAGGGTGTCGGGATAGGAGCAGTACTGATTTCTGAGACAGGGCAACACTACCCTGTCACTGCTCAACTTCGTTTCTATTGCACCAATAACATGGCTGAATACGAGGCGTGTATCTTGGGTTTGAGATTAGCTATAGACATGGGTGTCCAGGAAATCTTGGTCATGGGTGACTCGGATCTTCTGGTACACCAGATTCAGGGTGAATGGGAAACACGAGATTTGAAGCTCATAC
>NW_017678732.1:0-20216 GCF_001879085.1 Nicotiana attenuata
TTTGTAATGAACCTTGTAATAACTACTGGGGTATAGTGAAAAGGGATGGGATAGAATGCATGCCAAAGGGGTAGATACCATGCCTATAGGGTGTATATTGTCTCAATTCTGAATTTTCACGTAGATACCATGCCTATAGGGTGTATATTTTCTCAATTCTGCATTTTCACGTAGATACCATGCCTATAGGGTGTATATATTCTCAATTCTGCATTTTTGCGTAGATACCATGCTTATAGGGTGTATATTATCTCAATTCTGCATTTTCACATAGAAAACATGTTTATAGGATTTAATGCCATTAGATGGATCATGAACCTATATATATAATTCAAAATAATTTAAAATTTTAAAAATATATATAACATGCAACCTTTCTCACAACAATCAATTCTCTATGATGAAAGACTCAACTTAGAAACCAACTTTTTAGCAGTGTAGGAATCTTTGGTAAGTCAAGGTTACTCAGATTAAGTTCATTCATAAGCCCAATAATAAAATCCATGCCCGCTTGAAAAAATGAAACTATACCGATTTAATACTTAACAATCTAACCACAACAGACAACTTGGAATGCACCGAGCCTTCATACAATGGCCGACTAGCTTCTAGTAACTGTTCATAGAGATGCTTAGCCTCATCATTTGGTTCGGACTGAACCCCAGGAAACNGCAAAACAATTCGTTTCTCTAAATGAGGAGGCCTACTTGAGCCTTTAATTGCTTTATCTCCCCATTAAGTGTATTATGTGTTTTGATTGTCGCCTTAGAATTTTATCCTTTTAAACCTCTGAAAAGCCAAGCTTCCTCCCTTTAGGATTAGTAGTCCTAAAAGCCTCCAGGACAGATAGGTGGGACGGGTAATAGCACGCTGTAGGTAGCGATACCATTCCGCGATTAATACCTTAACGGGGTGGGAAGGGTAGACATGGAGATGATGATCGCACGATAACACTATTCGTACGATTGGTTACCGGTGTTGTGTGGATGATCCATGTGATTTATAAACCTAGGACCCCTTTCCTTATGTTACTTTGTTTAGTATCAATAAATTATGTCTTTTCAATTACCCAAAACTCTCCTTTAATTTTTTCACTGCATTATTCCTTTTCCTTCTAACTTTTTCTTCTTTGTTTATTCAATGTCTTGACTAATTCTTGCACTTAGACTCTCCCTCAAACAAAATATAGATTCCAACATGCTTGTTTGCAACCCTTATGTGTAAATTTATTTGTATGCTTGTTTACATTAACGTCACAACATAGAATGGCCGGGAACTACACTAGTGGATCTTGAGGGGTGCCTAACACCTTCCCCTCGAGATAATTTCTATCCCTTACCCGAACTCTGGTTTTCAAATTCAAAACCCTTAGTGTCCTAATGCACTTAATCATTAGGTGGCGACTCTTCAATTCCAAAAACCCAATTCCCAAACGGGAATAGAGTTGTCTTCCCAAATGTCGTAAACCGGATTTCGCTTTAGAAAAAGGGGGGGGTCGACATAGAGTTGGCTGCCTACCGTCTGAAAGGGGTGGCCTATGCATGGTTTGAGTTATGGGAGGATTCCCGCAAGGAGGGGAGCCTTCCGGCCAGGTGGAGTGAGTTCGCAGATGCCTTCATAGATCACTTCCTGCCTGCCGAGACAAGGGTAGCCCGTGCAGCAGAGTTCGAGAATTTAAAGCAAGGTAACAAGAGTGTGTGGGAGTACTACATGGAGTTCGCTCGCTTGTCCAAGTATGCCCTTCATATGTTGCCCACAATGGAGGCCAGAGTGCGCCGATTCGTTTAGGGACTTAATTCATTGACCATTAATGAGGCTTCTACGGTTGTATTGAATTCTGATATGAACTACGGGAAGATGGTCGCATTTGCTCAGGCCACAGAGAGTCCTAAATTGAAGAACAGAATGGAGAGAGAGGGTAACACCAAGGCCCGGTCTACGGGCAACATGGGAGAGTCACAAGGTGGGGGAAGATTAGCCTTCAGGGGAGGATCATCAGGGCCTTCCAAGTGTATCGCCCAGTCTTCAGCTAGTGCACCGCCATCAGGGCTCAACCAGCAGCAGTGGAGTCGTTTCAGGCTCGGTCAGGGCAACAGGGGATCCCATCAGCGGGGTCGATCAGGAGAGAGGTCCCAGCAGCACCAGAGGTCCCCGTGCCCTAGGTGCGGGAAAATGCACTCAGGGATTTGCTACATGGAGTTACCTATATGCTATGGATGTAGGATGAGGGGTCATATCCAGAGACATTGTCGTGTATCCCGCCAGGGAGCGGGCAGGGGCATAACTCAGCCTTCTAGTCCAGCAGCTGCTACATCTTCAGCCCCTTCTCCGGCTCGAGGTTCCCCAACACCCGCAGGGCATGGTGCAACTAGGGGTGGTGCGCAGAGTTCAGGAGGTCCCAGCCGATTCTATGCTATGTGTGGCCGCCTAACTACATAGGCTTCTTCAGATGTTGTTACAGGTATTCTGACTGTTCAATCTCATCATGTGTATGCACTTATGGACCCCGGTTCCACCTTATCTTATGTTACCCCATTTGTTGCTATAGAATTTGGGATAGAACCAGAACAACTTCATGAACCATTCTCGGTATCTACTCCGGTTGGTGAGTCAATTTTGGCTGCTCGAGTTTATAGAAGTTGCATTGTTACGGTGCGGGGTAGGGATACCGTGGCCGATCTTATTGAATTTGGGATGGTCGACTTTGATGTCATAATGGGGATGGATTGGCTTTATTCGTATTTTTCCAAACTTGACTATCGGACCAGAACTATGAGGGTATACATTTCATAAAGGGCAATGTGATTGAGTTAATGATACTTCATTGGTATTGTGGCACTCTCTTGTTTGATTGACTGTTGATATTCGAGTTTGCTTGGTGGCACAGAAGAATTATAGGAGTATCCCTCATGGAATGATTGGGTATTAGAGGTGTCTTATATATTCGGACGGTGGAGTTGGGATCAGATATGGTTATTTGTGTGCTATATGGATTTAGTGACTAGGAGTTCTCATAACCAGGTTATGTCGTGGTTGAGGACCACGTGTATCGGCTCTGTGTGGTGACTATCGAGGGTTTGGAGGCCCGAGTGGATCCTTTGTTGCTTACCATGGTGGATTTTGATCTGATATTGGGTATGGATTGGTTTTCTCCGTTTTGTGCTATTCTGGACTGTTACGCTAAGACGGTGATGTTGGCTATGCCGGGGATTCCACGGATTGAGTAGCAAGGTTCGACGGATTATGTTCCCGGCAGAGTGATTTAATTTTTGAAGATCCAGCAGATGGTTGGCAAGGGTTGTCTTTCTTAATTGACCTTCGTGAGGGATGTCAGAGCAGAGACTCCTACCATTGTTTCAGTCCTAGTGGTGAGGGATTTTCCAGATGTATTTCCTACAGACCTGTCGGGCATACCGTCAGACAAGGATATTGATTTCGATATTGATTCGCTGTTGGCACTCATCCCATTTCTATTTCACCGTATCGTATGGCATCGGAGGAGTTAGAGGAGTTGAAGGAGCAGCTTCAGGAACTCCTTGATAAGGGGTTCATTGGTAGGCCAATATGGATGTGCGTTCTGCATCGAGTCGGCTTTGTTGACTCCGAATTTCTATTGTTGAGGGATGTGTCGTTCGATTGTCATTGAGCTTATTCGTGTTCTGGAATGATCTATTATTTTACCTTCCCGTGTTGCGAGGAGTTGTGATTCGTTCATTTTATGCACAAATGATATGGTTCTATTGGGCATTATAGCGGAGTTTGAGTGAGACGGATAATTTGGTGTTGCATGATTTATTGCGCATTGGATATGTTCTTTAGGGCCGGTATGGCATTGCGTTTGTCACGACCCGGATTTCCCACCCTCGGGAGTCGTAATGGTGCCTACTCGTGAATGCTAGGCAAGCCAACTACTGTAATTTTAACACATTAGCAATTAACTCAAACAGTGATAAATAGTAATTAAAGCTAAGCAGATATAAAGTGCGAAAGAGTTATAGCAATTCAAAATACTCCAATACAGGTCTACCCAAGAATCTGGTGTCACAATTTCACGAACATCTACAATTTTTCTACAAACACTGGTTTAGAACGAAAAGTACAACTGTTCTCGACATGAAAAGAGACACCAAAAGCTAAAGCGGGGAAAGGGGGACTTCAGGCTCTACGGACTGAAGGCAGCTAACTCAAGCTACTCACAAGATCCGGCACTGAAATCTGTTCAAAGGAGTGCAGAGTGCAGTATCAATACAACCGACCCCATGTACTGGTAAGTGTCGAGCCTAACCTCGGCGAAGTAGTGACGAGGCTAGGACACGACAACCATATAATCCCGTGTAGCTAAATGATGTGCGAACAGAACGATATAACAGAAAATGACAAATAAAGATGGGAAGTGGATCATGCTGCGGGGAATATCAGGTATTAACAGAATTTCAGTAGAGAAGCATAAAGAACACCATATTTATATCACCAAGAACAAGGAAAACAGTTACACGTGCACGGCATCAGCCTTCGTGCGTTTACTCTCGTAATCATGGAACGGAATCACCCTTCGTGCATTAACTCTCACATTATCGGCAAGGCATCTCCCTTCGTGCATTAACACTCACAATATCGGCACGGCATCACCCATCATGCTTTAACACTCACTCACAATATCATGCACGACATCACCCTTCGTGCTTTACAATCTTCCTCACCCAAACAATAGAAAAAATATGTCCCGACAAGGGAATCAACAATATAAAAAATAACATCCCGGCAAGGGAATCAGCTATAACCAATCTCGTTCCAACAGTTATTTCATAAAACAAATCTCAACTTGGGTCGATATTCAAAAATGGTCAATTACCAATAAATTACCATGAATCATGTTCAACATTGATAATCATCAACCTAAGCATGGACAATACACAATAGAGTCACAACAATCATGGCATAAGACTCATGGGCATGCTTGACACCAACGTATAGATACTCGTCACCACACCTATACGTCGTACTCAACACTAACACGTAGCAGTTAAGACCACAACTCCTATTTCCTAAAGCTAAGGATAGACCTAACACATACCTCACTTCCACGGACAAAAATCAAACATCAATTACCGCTTTACCTCTCGGTTCCACTTCCAATCCACTTGTATCTAGTCATAATTTACTTAATAACATCAATAATTGCTAAATAAACCAATTCTAATGCATCAACATAGATTTCCCAATATTTTCCCCAAAAAGTCAAAAACCTGCCCCAGGCCCGCTTGGTGAAAACTCGAAGTTCGAATCAAAACCCGATGACCCATTTACCCACGAACTCGAATATGCAATTGGTGTTTAAATCCGACCTCAATCTGAGGTCCAAATCCCCAAAATTTGATAATCCTAACTTCTACCCAAAAGCGCCCATCTTCCCATGAAAAACCCTAGATTTTGAAGTGAAATTATGTAAAAAGATGAATTAGATTGAAAGAGATGAGTTAGAAATCACTTACTTGTGATTTGGAGAGGTTAGAGCCTTTGAAAAATCGCCTAAGGATGTTTAGGGTTTGAGAGAAGTGAAAAATGATGAAAAATCTAGTCTGAAATCCCACTTAACAGGTGCAGTTATTGCAATTGCTATTAGGGGTTCGCAAAATTTCTGCTCCCTTCGCATTTGCGACAAATACGTCGCATTTGTGACAAATACGTCGCATTTGCGAATACTGCGACCAACGCATTTCCGGCCAGAGTGTCGCATTTGCAAGAATGGCCTGCCCAGGCCTGGTTCGCATTTGCGTCAAAATTGTCGCATTTCCCAGGCCTGCTCACTTCACAATTGCGAAGCTTGATCTTGCCATTGCGAGATCTGAGGCCTGTGCAAAAATACCAGATGGATCAGCTGAGTTTTCCTAAGTTCTAATCACTCTGTGGCCTATCCAGTACTCAACCGAGCCCTCGGGGCTCCAAACCAAACATGCACACAAGTCTAAAAATAGCATACGGACTTTCTCGTGCAACTAAATCATCAAAATAACATCAACAACTACGAATTTAACCTCAAATTCATGAAATTCATAAGATAGTTCAAAATTTTCATTTTAACCTAGGGTCCGATTTATATCAAATCAACTCCGATTCTTACCAAATTTCATAGATTCGACTTAAATAAAATATTAAACCTATATCGGGCTCCAGAACCAAAATACAAGCCCGATACCATCAAGATTACACACCATTTCATTTCCAAAAGTCTTTATATTTTCCAGCAAACACTTTTCTTTAAAAATTCTTTTCTCGGGCTGGGGACCTCAGAATTCGATTCCGAGCATACGCCCAAGTCCCATATTTTACTACGGATCGTACGGGACCATCGGAACACGGGTCCGAGTCCGTTTACCCAAAATATTGACCGAAGTCAACTTAATTCCATTTTAAAGGCAAAATTTAGAATGTTTCTAAAATTTTCACATAAAGGCTTTCCGAATATAAGCCCGGACTATGCACGCGAATCGAGGAGAGACAAAAGGGTGTTTTCAAGGCCTCAGAACACGAAAACGGACTCTAAAACACAAGATGACCTTTTGGGTCATCACATTCTCCACCTCTAAAACAATTGTTCATCCTCGAACGGACATAGAAAAGTAACTGATTCGGTGAAGAAATGGGGATATCGGCTCCGCATATCGGACTCGGACTCCCAGATCGCTGCCTCAACAAGCTGACCTCTCCACTGCACATGAACTAAAGGGAATTTCTTCGATGTCAACTGACGAACTTGCCGGTCTATAATAGCTACTGTATCCTCCTCATAGGCCATGTCCTTGTCCAACTGGACAGTGCTGAAGTCTAACATGTGGGATGGATCGTCGTGATACTTCCGAAGCATGGACACATGAAACACTGGATGCATGATGAGTGGTGATTTTACCACTCATTTTAGCCTCTTTTCGTTAGATTTTGCATCTTTAATGATAACATGAGGTCGTTTATAGTGTGTATTTGATTACCGTGAAAATGGTAATAACAATTAAATTTGTTGATGTGACTCTAAAAATATGTGATCCATTTTTATGCTAGTTGTTAAGCAGATGATGCCATATGTATGAAGTTTAGAGACGAAATAAGAGCTAAAAATGAGGTGATAATCAAATCGAGAGGCTGACAATCGAGGCTTCGAGCTTGTCGATATGGGGGCCTCGGGGTCTATTCAGTGGCTCGATAATGAGCTATCGAGGGCAAACGGGGTATAACTAATAGTTATGTCAAAATTAATAAAGGCTCTTTATGGCCAATGATAAGCAATAAATGATGAACAAGTATGAAGATAATAAATGAAGACAATAATAACAAGAAAGTATGTTAGAAAGCAGAGAGAATGTTCTTCATATATTCGTGTGGAGTAAGTGAAGCACCAGAGAGTATAAAAATGACAGGGATCCCCTTTATATAGGAGGGGAATTCCAACATAATACAAAATGCATTAAGTACAAAGATATAGAGATGGGTCAGCTGAATGACACCCTGACTCGGATTTGGAATAGACCAGCAAACTCTGTCAGCCCTAGGCGTGTGCCTTGGGAACCTTCCACTTCTACCACTATCGTGATCAATGCTACCATGAGGTCGAGTGTCGTTCACCCTCGAGGAAGAATGCTCGACCATGGCCTCGAGCCTTCGAGGTGATATTCCGAAGTGCCTTAATGACAAAAAATGGACCCTCCAATTTTGCCGTATACAGATAGTCCCCGCGTTTCTTAGGGAGGAGAAACAAGAAACTATTTTGACATCTGACTCTTCAAATTTCCCGTGATATCATCGTACCAATGATATCGACCTATGACGTAAGCCTTTGCGATAATCGGGGCGCCCTATGGACTTGTCTTTTCGGAGCCATTCAATGCGTTGTTGATTCCCATTCTTCAAAGTGACAGTGACGTCGTCGACTCGGTTTTCAATAAAGCATTGATTATGCCTGCCGACCCGTCATTCGAAGGCATTGATGGCATTGTTGGTCACATTATCACCCCCCATAAATGGGGGCCTTCCGATACTATCTTTTTATCCATGTGCCTTTCTACATAGATTCATCCTTTTCTTCTCATCATCCTCCTCTACTGCTATTTTCCATGTTTGAGCCATGCGGTCTTAAAGCCGTATTGCAGTGTTTTTATCAGTCATGTCGCGGCTCTTTTATAAAGCTTTCTCTTGGTGAGCGGAACTGTACCGACTTGCCATTGTTGTTGCTGTCGTTGGCTCAAGATGGTGAGACAGGGAGGCCAATCTCTCCCATTTATGGAATGCGCTTGGACTATACAACATTGCTTACGAGGGTGGTCGGACTATACACTGCTGCTCACCCTCCTACCCCGGCCTGGTGCACTATACCCTCTTTGATTTCGTTGGGGTGAAGTGGCATCTTTGGCCGGTAGCTTTCATGGCACAATGTCCCAAGAAGTGGACTTAAAGTAGCCGCGCAACTAAGGCCGACGCCCACCGAGCCGGTCTATGGCATTTTTTTATCCCTTTCTGTTCCACCCACTTTCCTCTTCTCCATCTGCTCCTTTGAAGTGATACTTTGGGGGACCGGGATGAGACCGTTGAGGAAGCGGTGCTTGAGTATACTGCCGCCGAGGATGCTCTCTAGAGATTAGGCTAGGCTCTAGGCTTCTGCTATACGTATGCCTTTTCACTTCTTTGTTTCTGTGTAAGGACCCCTCATGGGATTTTGTAACCATGTGTAAGGACCCCTCAAGGGTTGTTGTAATCGAATGTTCATGAATACTAAAATGCTACTTCAATTCTGTCTTTGATGCTTGCTGTTTTTCCTTTTATTTGTGCTTATGGAAAATCTGGATACATGATCCTAGCGGTCGTTGTCGATATTGAGCCCAGGTGGGAGTGTATTTCTCTGAACTTTTGTTGTTTAGTACAGCTCCCCACGGAACCGTTTGCCTTTCCTCGGATTGGACCGATAGATTCGGGTCATCAGAACCCTTACTTCCGGCTGAATGAGGATAACACTTTGAACCTTCAAACTTTCGAGAACGGTCTTTAGGCCCTGCAATACACATCGAGGGAAATTCGCTCGGGAGCCCTAGGATCAGGTCTCCCTTTAAGCTCTCGAGGGCAGTCTTCGAGCGGGGTTCGTTCAAACCTGAGCCACCCGGAAACCTTCTTTGAATTTAGCGTAGGTAGCCCTAAGGCGTCGTAGTTAGATTACAAATGAGGTTTTACCCGAACTTTGATGGTACCCGTGGTCAAGCCCATACGGGTGGAGTTCAAATGCTTATTTCTTTGGAGCTTAACTTCCTCTTGGTGGAGATCCTCGAGGTTGGGTACCACCTCGGGAATGGCGACAATATTGTCGGCTACCTGGAGCCTAACTTTTCTTTGATGGAGGTCCTCGAGGTCGGGTACAACCTCGGGACTGGCAAAGATGTCGTTGGCTTCCTAGAGCCTAACTTTCTTATTGGAGACCCTTGAGGTCGGGTATAACCTCAGGATTGATGATGTCGTTGGCCTTTTAGGCAGGCGGGTTGTCGCCGCTTTTCCCATATATAGGTTCGTTCGAGCCCCTTTGGAGATCCCATTATTTCAAGTGGTTACTTTTCCTTTTCTATGTTGAACCTTTCGATATTCCAGTGCTGACGTACTTGCACAAATTTCTGCTCCGGCTCTCTGATTTTGCCACCTCCATGACCACTACATCGGGTTTCGTTCGACAGAGAGGGGAAAATTCTGCCTCCGATATTAAGGACGAACGAGAGAGTACCTCGAAGATTGCTTCTTCAATAAGAGAAGAATGCCTTGGGTTAGTGGGAAAAGACTGTGGCCGGGGGGAAAAAGCAGTGTTGCAGATACTTTTCCTGGATGAGGGCATCACGGATCGTGTCGATGGATTCTTGAATGTGTACACGTATCCCTTCACACTGGGCCCCCTAGATAGGTGGTGCTAGATTTCTGTTTGAAGTATCGAGTTACTTTGGCGCAGATCCATCCATCGTTTTGGCGGATAGTGTTGATGTTAAGATTTTTTATGGAGAAGGCAGGGCTTGACTTCATGCTCGGTCACCTCATCAGGTTGTACCGTCCCTTTCATCATCGGGGCCTGTTAACCTTGCGATGCCGGTCGACCACGCCCTTCATCATTGATGATGAGGAGGATGGGAATCGAGAGTGGATGAGTCGATTTGTCTGAGTCCGAACGGCTGATTATCCCTGTGGAACTTATGTCATTCCCTGATGAATGGAATTATACACGTAGGTGGCAAATTCCGTACCTTCTCAGTTTTGCTTGTGGCAAAGGCTGATATCGTAACCGTGCCATCTTTTATTCTTCTGCAGCAATTGCATGGGCAACAGGTGACATTCCCGATATGCCAGATTGGGTTCGGAAGTAGATAACCCACTCGACTTGCGACGAGCGCAGGTGGCGAGCTGTGTCCCGGGGCAGATGGGAAGTGAAACATCATGGTGAGTGTTGTGCTATTTTTTCCTTTGTCGTCCTTCATTTGGAGAGGCAATTTCCCTTTCTCTATGTTAATCTTGTTGTTGTAGGAATCGGAGAGCCTTTCGAGGCGAGGCCGAGCTCCTTTGAGGAGGGGGAAGGGTCGCTAGCCTCCGGGCTAAAGAACGACAACAATTAGCGGGAGATGCCTTTAAAGGGTGATAGCGCTCAAAGCAGGGCGAGGCTGGACCCGGGTTCCGGAACAGAAGCATCATCCGAGCCTTCCGTGCCCGTGGTCCTCGGTTCTGAAAAGGTGGTTTCTCCGTTGCCACCTCCTTCTCATTCTGCTGATAGTGCTTCGGGGGATACACGAAACTCGGGGTCATCTACTCCGAGCGATCGTGTCTCGATCGGAGTCAATTCTTTTAGAGCTGAGGGAGCCAGGTTAATGGATGTACTGTCGGCCTTCGACGAAGCCTAGCGGCTTCACTTTGTGGTGAGTTTCGACATAGGCCCTTTGTATTTCGCGCCTTGCGTTTCTTATTGGGTTTCCTTTTGCAGGCCTTTGACAGACATAAGTCCGGGCTGCTTCGTCGTGAAGCCCGGCTACGGAAAGCTCTGGATGAGGAGAGATCCCTTAGGCTCCTTTGCGATGCTATGGAAGCCGAGCTGGAACACTTGCGATATGAGGCGAGCCGGAGCTTCAATTACGAGAGCTTCTTGTTGGAGCAGGTAACTTTCCGCCCCAGGTGAGTATGCGCCCCGCCTCCAGGCTTCTAAGGCTAATACTTCATTTATTTTAGTTGGAGAAAAGGACAGAGGCCCTGGAGCATCTTCGGGATAAAGCCGACCGAGCTGAGAGTGAACGTGATGAGTTAAGAGCTCTGGAGGAGGTTCATGCTTTAGAGGAGAGGGATGCCCTGGCTAAAGTTCCAGACCTCGAGGCCCAGCTCCGGTTAGCCTGTGACAATACTTCGGCTCAAGCGAACGCGATTGCGAAGCTCGAATCCGAGCTTTTGAAGGTAAGCGCCGAGATCGTTGATGCCCGAGCTGAAGCTGTAATGAGCCAAACTAAGGCAGACCAGGAGATGGTGATCTGATACGCTCAAATTACACTTTAAGAAATAGTGTAAGGCGGTCGATGTCAAATATAATAACCCAACAAGGTTGGGGTCGAATCCCAAAGGGAATAGGCGTGAAAAGATTACTCGAATAGTGTGTTGCTCGACTCAAGTCGTAATTCTATTCAGCTAACAGTAACAGGAGTGCGAATTAATAGTAACAAGAGTATGGATTGAGTTTGTTTTGAGGTAATAACGAGTTGGAATATTGAGAATGTAATTAATTTGATTAAAGCAACCAAGGTTGTGTCCCCTTTTATGAAGTGTAATGCTATCGGTGTTAATATGATATATTTCTAATGGAAGGTCCTTTTGATATGCAATTGATGTCTAGGTGACTACCGAATATTTCCCAATAGGTGGGTAATATTTCCTCTTTATAATTTTCCCGAATGTAAAAGAGTTACAATTAATAACAATCAATATATGCAAAATAAAACCCACTTATTCCTAAGCGATTTTATTAAACAAGGTTTAAAGCCTTGAGTCTTTGATATTTACTTCTACCAAATTCTAACCCACTTTCCCAAGCAAGAAAGAATTTAATGGCACTTGTCAAAGTTTGCAACCACTAACAATAAATGAAGAATGAGAAGTTAATAAATATCAACCAACCATGATATATATATTCAATGTTAAACACCCATTTAGGGTCCGCAACCTTAGTATTTAGAGTTAGCTACTCATACTACAATACAAAAGCAAGAGAATAATAAATGCCATAAAGCTTACAGAGTGAAGATTCTTCACCCAAAAGATGCCAAAAGT
Organism: Nicotiana attenuata; assembly: GCF_001879085.1. Lineage (NCBI taxonomy): Eukaryota > Viridiplantae > Streptophyta > Magnoliopsida > Solanales > Solanaceae > Nicotiana > Nicotiana attenuata. The sequence goes on from NW_017678732.1 coordinate 12,316, forward strand.
GAAGAATATTTAAGTCTTGGAATGTAGCTCAAAAACTAGACAAGATGAGCCCACAAAAACATCATAAAGCTATTTATAGTGGACTGAAAATCGGGACAGAAAACGGACAAAAATTCCCTTTCAGGTCAGAAATGCGACCGCATTCTTGTCGCATAAGTGAAATGTGGTTCGCATTTTGGACGTCCCCATCGCAGACTGAAACCCTAGTTTTCAGATCTTCATCGCAGTCCAGATCTGCGGTTCTCATTGTAGAAATGCGATCGCATTTTGCATCGCACATTCGTCCTTCAGCAACCTTCATGGTTGGTTTGCGGTCCACTTTGCGGCTCATAGACAGGTTTTACGGTGGCATAATGGACCGCATTCTTGACTTGAGATTTGCCTAGAACTCTGCTTTTGTCTGCGATATGAGTGTCGATTATGCGGCTCGCAGATGTGATCTGTGATCGCATAATGCGTCGCAGAATAGCATTTTTGCTACATTTTGCTCTTTTCTTGTCTTTTTTCATTCATTTCCATGCTCCTAGGTCCTTAGTCCTTATGTACTGTAAAAGCACCAAAATTACATGAGTAAAGGAGGTAATTGCATTAAAACAAGCTAAAATCTAAGCAACTAGTATTGAAATGTGCCGAAATTCCCCGGCACATCAACACCCCAACTTAAACTCTTGCTTGTCCTCAAGCAATTAACACGACACTATCATATTCAAGACACTATTTACAGAACATGAACCAAAAATGACCATGAGTGGTGTTTTTTGCTAGTACTTCAAGAATATGACTTCTATTGTTTTACCCTTCCTGAACCAATCAATATATACAAGGAAAACTAATCAACTTATGAACGTTGAGCCTCCGACAGGGTGACTAAGTGCTACCCTCAGCTGAGTGCACTTGTATTTGACTCCAAAGCTCAACTTATATTCTACCTTACAGTTCATGTGCCCTCACTAGAAAGAAAGTCCCAAAATCACATTATATACAATGACAACAAAACAAAAAGGGACGAATTCACAAAGACACTCACTCTCGGAAAAGAGTTTCAAGTGTTTCAACATACCATACCATAGGCTTGCCCTTATTTTAATTCATCGCCTTATTCTAAGAACACTCGGTTGGAGATCCCATAAGGAATTTTTTGCTTGTAATGTAGGTTTAGGAAAGGGTCGGATACGCATTTGGATACGAGTGACTTCACCCTCCTTGAACACTACTCGCATTTTTCATTCTTTGCACTATGTTTCTTTTCAACCCACGATGCCTCGTTGGCATCTAGTTCCCGATGTAGAACCACCTTAAATACCTCTCCATTTTCTTCAAGGCTCCATAATTTATATACATACAAATATTTCTCTTTTTTTCTCTCTTTTTTTTTACACGTTTTCTTTTTGGAGCTTGAATAGTTTAGCACAAACACTTTGAGGTGTACGATCCTACACTCAATGCACAACCTTACCAGTTTCCATTTTGACATCACACCCCCAACTTAGGCTTTTAGCCTCATTCTCAATGTTCAAGGAGGGACGGGTTCAAAAGAGGGAGTTATTTTACAAAAAGGGAAAGGTTTGTAATGGGGTAGCCAAAGAAAAGGTTAAAGACTCAAATGGGGTGACTAAGGACATTAACTGCACAATAGGTGGCTTGAAAGGTTAACTGGCTTGAAAGATCACAAAGACTGCCTAAGGTCATCTCTCCAACCAAGTGTAATTATTATAAGCATCGAAAGACCAACCGGGCAAGTTCTAGATGGCAGAAGCAACACAAGAAATATTCACACAAAGAACTCACACACATGGCACACGAACTTTTTGGCTCACATAGTTTGAAGCCCTCGAGTCAACACTTGGAAACTCAAAGCTTCCATCATATGTACAAGTATAACTCTAGGTAGACATAGAGTCACAGAGCGAGCCTCAAGTTCACACAGTTGATATCTTTCTCTAGAAGGTTATATGCTATGTATAGACACACATGCTTGAGACTAGACAATTACACCAAACAGGTCAAGATGTTTCATTCTACTGTCCTGGTTCTACTATTACACCCTTGGAAAAGAACCCGGCGAAGAAAAACCAAGGGGGATTCATTGCTAATTACTAAGGATGAATGACTATCTATTTTGTTTTTTTTTATTATTTTTTTTACATGCATAAGGGTATCATATTCACAAGGGTACCATGACTTATGCATTGGAATCACAAAAACACTAATATAAACATGATCACAAACTACACAACACATCTTATATATAGAAACCATACTAACATACACAGAACACAACATGCACATATGCTCAACAGTTGCTAATGTCACAAAAGTCCAATGTCACAACAGTACTAACAAAGTTACCACCACCCCCAACTGAACAACATGCATTGTCCCCAATGCATAAAAAGCAAAAACAGAGAGTGTGAGGGGCCCCCTGAGGCGCACTAAGCGCTGTGGGAGTCAGTAGCCTACTCAGTGATGGCGGTGTCACTCGCCGATGCTGAAGCTGGAACCGATGAGAGCTCAGTCTGAGGAGGGACCTCGACTGTAGTGGGGATCTCTGGCTGGTCACGAACTGGAGCTGGAGCTGGAGCTAGGACCTGTGAGCTGCTAGCCTCGCCCACTGATGGCTGAGTGGCCGATGATTCTGCAGGGGCGGCCAAATCTGCTAGCGAATGTTCAATAGTTGCTGAAGTTCTATTTGCTCCACCTCAGCACTTGTAGGAACCACAAACTGCTTGCCCTTCTCCTGAGGGCCATCATCCTCCGAGGACCATGAACTTTCCTCCTCCTCATCCTCATCTGCTTCCTCATCTTCAGACTCAGTAGATCGTCCGGAAACCTCCTCATCCGGAATGTCAATGCGTACAGGAGGAGCTGAGGGTTGGGAAGTCCCGGCTGTAGGAAGGACACCATCAGTCATAAGTGCAGAGAAGTCAAGGCCTAAGTCCGGAGCTGCTGTGCCTGCAACCTGACCACCATCTGTGGAGAGGAGGGATGATAGATCGAACTCCAAGTTCTGCATTTTGTGGAGCTCGGTCTTCATAGAAGCAACCTCCTCCTTGAGGTCAGGCAATCCACTAACTTCACCCCGCTCTATCTTCTCCACCCTCAACTCAAGTTGCTCCAAACGATCCTCATACACTAATTATTGTTTTTGGAGAGCTGTCACTGAGGATTGCATAGGAGTAAGGGCTTGTTTGATGAGATTGGGCAAGGTCTTCAAGAGCTGGTCCACCTTGGAATTGGCATGCTGAGCCAGGAGACCAAGCTTTGAGACGGCTGGAATGGCAACAGAAGTCTGAACAGTGGTGGTCTGAGTGGACTGAGAGGTAGGCTCGGAGGCAGAAGTGGAGGCCACTGTAACCTGAGGAGTTGACGTAGTCTGGGGGTCAAAGTGCTCTACATCAATCAGATCCTGAGCTTGAACCTATGGTGGGATAGCAGCATCACTAATACGTGTGATATCAATGTCCCTTGTCTCCTTCCCTGTTTTGTCATAGTGTGGCATGAGAGGAACTTTCACAGCTTTACAGAGAGCTGTGATCAGGCAAGGGAAAGGAAGTGAAGTGGCCTGCTGCTTTGCCCGGATCCCAATTTCTTGGAAAATCATAGCTCCAACATCTATCTTGATACCCGTCATGATACATGCGATGAGAAGAGCCTTCTCAATGGCTATTTCAGTTTCATTCCGAGTTGGCACCAATCGAGAAGTAACAAAACTGAGCCAGTAGCGACCCTCTCTCGTGAGATCTTCCTTGTATATCTTGTGCCGAGGGTTTATCCAAGCAGGGGTCCCCTTTGCTATCACCGAAGCAATCCACCCACGCTCATTCTCCCTATTTGCAAATTTAGCATCGTACTCAGCTGTGCCCGCTCTCCAGTCAGGGATATACAGTTCATTTATGGCGTCGCTGTTGCAAAACACACTCTGCCCCCGAACAAGGACAGTGTCAACAAAGATTCTGTTGCGTTTGTGGTGTGCTGTCCTAGAAGCTCCATACGATGCATAAAATTCCCGCACAAGGGTTTCATTGTACTCAGTGGGTGGCTCAGTGAAGCACTCCCATCTCCGTGCTTTTATGTTCTCCAAGATGTGGGGGTACTGATCTTTCATCCCGTTCAAGCTCAATTATTTTTCGGCCAGGATTTTGCGCTTGGTGAACCCTTCTCTGTATAGTTCCCTGGACCCCTCAACCCCAAATCGGAGGTGGAAGTCTTCGCCACGTTTCCTTCTTTCTTCAGCCTCTAAATTAACTGAGGGCCTGACCTCCTCCTCTTCAGACTGGGAGGGGTTTGGCACATTTGCTTCCGTCCGTGAACGTTTTGCTTGTGATTCCTGGCGACTGGAGGAAGCCCTTTTTTATGCAGAGGCTGAGTGTTTCTTTGGAGCCATATCTGCACAATGGTGAAGTATGAGTGACAACATTAGCAATACTGAGAAAGAACAGAATAAATTAAAGGAAAAACATGAAATGCGACATGATCTGTGGTCGCAAAACCACAATGCGGACCGCAGAATCGTCGCAATTCTGTTAGTCTCAATGGGTCTCAGTCTGCGGTAGGTTATGCGGTCGCATAACCACTATGCGGACCACATAGCCATCACAGAATTTGACTTGCCCAAAACATACATTACAAAATAAAATCGCAAACTCCACCGCAAAGTGGGGAATGCGATCCCAGAACTACCGCAAAATGCATGGCTCTTAACTGGTGGTCTGTGTCACTCTGCGGTAGCATTTCGGTCTGCATATCAATATGCGATCGCAAAGTCACGCATTTCACCATCTTCATCAGAGGACCTAGGGTTAAGTTTTGCGGCCAAAATGCGGACCACATTTTGACTTTGCGGGCCACATATGCCTTCTTCTTCGAGATTCAAGAAATCAACTTAACCATGGCGGTTCTATTTGCTTCTACCCATTGCCCCAGATAGGTTTCCAACCCATAAACGACTATGCTACGAAAAAGAAACTACTATACAAAGCAACATACAATCACACAGTTTTTTAGAACGGGACGAACGAGAATCAACGAGCACACAACAAGGAATCTTGAACAAGAAGATTGGGAAAAAGGGTATATACCAGCGAGTCTTAGTGTACACACTATAGAGATGAGATTTGATTGCTTGAACGATTCGATTCCTAGCCCTCCGTTGTTTGCTTCCTGTTCGTTTCGTATTTTTCCCTTTTTCTTTGTTTCTTTTGTTTTTTTTCTTTTTGTTTGTTTTTGTTTTGCTTTGAGTGAGTTAGATATGAGAGAATGCGGCCACATACCTGTTGATTTTGCGATTTGCAGGGCACCGCATAACACACTATGCGACCGCATATGTGTTATGCGGTAGGTTCAAATGAGATGCTAAAGAGTCAGAAATGCGGTGCACAATGCGGTCGCATAAGTGAAATGCGGTCCGCATACTGCACAACCTTATCGCATTCTGACAACTAATTTTAGCCAAACTCACTGCTTGGGTGTGCGACCAAAATGCGCTCCGCATAATTAAAATGCGACCGCCTTTTTGCAGCAAACTTCACACAGCTATTTTTCTTACCTTTCTCATGCAGTCCCACCATGTGTTGTGATCTTTTGAACCCCCTGCACTCTAACACACACTTTAAATTGCTCAAGTAAATCTATCTATCAAAAATTAAAAATTCAAAGAACAAAAGAGTGTTACCACACATGGGTTGCCTCCCATGAAGCGCTTGATTTAACGTCGCGGCACGACGAAGTTGATGTTCCTTTGTATTCACTCAATGGTCGGACACGGACCATCTTTTAAAGCTAGCTGCTCCACCAAATGCTTTTCTCCATCTGTGCCCAGTTAATGCTTGATGCGTTGGCCATTTACCTTGAAAGTCCGGGACCCATCTTCCGATGCCAGTTCCACAGCTCCATAAGGAGAGACGTTTACCACTTTGAACGGAATGGACCATTTGGATTTTAGCTTGCCCGGAAACAATTTGAGCCTGGAGTTAAAGACCAAGACCAAGTCCCCCGACTTGAACTCCCTTTTCAAGATCTTCTTGTCGTGGACGAACTTCATCTTTTCCTTATACACAGCTGCACTTTCATATGCATGGAAACGGAATTCCTCCATTTCATTGAGTTGTGTCAACCTCAAATTTGCAGCTTCAGCCCAATCCAAGTTCAACCTTTTCGGAGCCCACATGGCTTTGTGTTCCAATTCTACAGGTAGATGACAAGTTTTTCCGAAGACTAACCGATATGGAGAAGTGCCAATATGAGTCTCCACAATGCGTCATCTAGCTTCCTCGACCAGTCTGTCCTGTTTGCATTAACAGTTTTTGCTAGAATGCTCTTGATCTCCCGATTGGTAACCTCAACTTGACCACTAGATTGGGGATGATAAGGTGTGGCCACCTTGTGCTTGACGCCATACTTTTCTAGTAGCCCCGTAAAAGCCTTGTTACAAAAATGAGACCCACCATCACTAAGAATGGCCCTAGGAGTGCCAAACCGAGTGAATATGTTTTTCTTCAAGAAAGCAGTCACACTTCTTGGTTCATTGTTAGGCAAAGCAATTGCTTCAACCCATTTGGAAACATAGTCCACAGCTACCAAGATGTATTTCATCCCACAAGAGCTCACAAATAAACCCAATAAAGTCAATTCCCCACACATCGAAGATTTCTATCTCCATCACAAAGTTCATAGGCATTTCATGCCTCTTGGAGATTGATCCTTGCCTTTGACATTGGTCATAAGCCTTGACTATTTGATTGGCATGATGATAGATTATCGGCCAATAGTAACCACATTCAAGTACCTTGGCCGCCGTTCGATTTTCCCTATGATGACCCCCAACCGGTGAGTCATGGCATGCTTTTAAAATAGGCATAACTTCTTCTTCTAGAAAACATCTTCGGATGATGTTGTCGGCACAAACACGGAACAAGTATGGCTCTTCCCAATAATATTGCGGACAATCTCTCAAGAACTTCTTCTTTTGATAGGACTCCAAACCCTTTAGAATAAGGTCACTCACCACATAGTTAGCAATGTCGGCATACCAAGGAGCAAAAGTGCTAGAAAGTGCCAAGATGTGTTGGCGCCAATTTTGATGACGTCCAAATCCACTACTAAAAAGTAAATGGACACGGTCGCATGCAATATAATTTACCCAACTATGAGTCGGGGTCGAATCCCACGGAGAACAATAAGTAGACGATTACAAATGTAAGAGAATTATCACTTATCGTGCAATGCCAAACATTAAGACTTGGGTTTTTGGAAAATGTTTATACCTAAATGTGAAAATGTAAACTAACCTAGAAAGCAAGTAAAATGATCAATGGCTGTAAGTATGAATGCATCGGGAATTACACTCAAGTAATGATCCAATGTATTTCATGATTTTACAAATATGAGCGAGTTTATGTTAATTAGCCACGGATAATAATTCTTAATTAGCTTCTTTCGAAGACTAACAATACTTCCTAATTGAATTATCCCTAAAACAATTAAGAGATTAAGCACACCCGGAATGGCTACAAGTAGTTTAATCCTATCCCTAGGTAGAATCTATAAAATGAGGGTTAACGCCTCAAGTTCTTGTTAATTAATCTTTCCCAACACCAAATTATCTTTTCCAAAATTAATTCGGAGTTAATGGGCGAGTCCTAGGGTTAGCTAATCCCTTTGGAAACATTAAAGAACAAGAATAATCAAAATAACAATAACTCACTTCATAAAAAAATAAAAATCATTCAATACATAAGCACAACAAGGTATTTAATCCACACTTTAAATATGAGTATTTCCATAAACAAGATTCAAGTGTTGGAAATAAATACTACACACTTAAATGTTCAATACAAAGCAAGGAAATGAAGAAATAAACATAAATGGGTAAGAAATCCTTAACCACAAGCTTGAAATCTTCA
>NW_017678733.1:0-9197 GCF_001879085.1 Nicotiana attenuata
GTAACATCAGACTCTGAAGGGGTGGATCCTGGCCCAAGCGCTAATTAATAATTAATATGTCTTTTACAACGTGTAACCCTATCTAAATATCAATCTGTTGTGGCGTGTAACCGATCCAATATAACTCACAACACGGCTCTACGACCCACATCAGTCATCAATCGCTCAAGTCTCAATGGCTTACATCTCATAGAACTTAGCTCAACCGTATCACATATAGAAGGCAACAACAACATATGATATGACATACAAATAATATACAGATACTGAGATATAACATGTGGATGAAGAATTATGACTAAGATTATGACTACCATTTAGGAAAACAACTTAAAATAACAAGAAAAACCCTATCATGTATCAAACAAATAAGTACATAGCCTGGACATGATTTCTAACATGAATCATAACTCAAATAATCATATGAGTAGAGAAAATACGGATATAACGAGGCATGAAAGCAAACAAGTCTTATAGTAGCCTAAAGTCTACCCGGATCATGAATACCCTGGTGCACGCACACACCCCATCACCTAGCATGTGCGTCACCCCTAACACATCTCACGTACCATAGTTCACATGGATAATTACTTTGCCCAGATACTGCGCTAAGCTAACATCAGTAGGCAAATATATGGGTAGGTTCTAATACCCGCATTCAGAAACCGATTATATATGATTGCATGCTTGTTCAATATTACCTAGATATCCTGCCTGTAGGACTCTACAATTACTAAAACCTGCTAATCAGTCTGCGTGCATTTGCTGTTTATATGTGGAGGCTAATTTGAGCCCATATCTATCTTTATTTAAAAAGTCCTAATTATTTTTTATGTCGCCTAGTATTTTACAATTTTGAGCAACTTAGGTCGAGTCCAGAACCATCCTAAATAGAGGTCCCAATGCCTCCAGGACCGTAGGGAAAGGGACGGGTAGTGCACGCATAGGACACGAGTTAGACTGATTAGAGCGCTTTAGGTAAAAACTCAAAGATAGTAATTGGATAGAGGAGATGATAGTTTGTGCCCGCTGAATAATATGAGTAATGCCCTCGTCTCGGGGGAGTTACGAAGTATTATTTATGTTGCACGGGGTGATCCTATAGGCTAAACAACTTAGGACCCCCCATCCCTATTAAATATTTTCCTCCCATTCTTTAGACTAATTCACATAAGTTAAGTTCGGCCGGGACCCACCGTTGTGGACCTCGAGGGGTGCCTAACACCTTCCCCTCAAGGTAATTTGAGCCCTTACCCGATCTTTGGTGATGCAAATTGGTATAATCTGAGTTATTAGCTATAGGTGCCCTAACGCACCTGAATCCAAGTGGCGACTCTCTTAACCAATTCCTTTTCCCTTCTCTCAAAAGGAGTTGTCAAATGTCGAAACCCGCTTTCGCGAGAAAAAGGGGCGCGACGGCATGTCGACTCTGCTGCAGATATCTCTAGGCTCTTACCATAACAAACTTGTTTTGTGAATTAGTCTTTTCCAATAAACGCATGTTTATTATTCTGCTAATACTTGCACATCCCTTTCCATTTTCCCTTATATGAACTTACTTGCCATCCTTTGCTATTATCTCAGTTATGCTCACTGAATTCTTTTTTTATCATGCCTTGGAACTAATGCCTTTTCTTGTTTTTCTTTCTTTCCTGTCCTTACAATTATTAAATATCGCATCTTATCGTTTTCATCATACAAATACTTGACAACGTGTTATTTTCCTTTTGCATAAATACATGCTCAACATCATATTTCACTCATGCGTAATTAATACCATAGCAACACTTGATGAGTGTCTGCGCTCTTCCTATGTTACCCTTTTGAATTTGGAAAGGCTTATTTACGGTAAAACTAGTCGATCAGCGGTGCAGTCGACGGTTCCGTGCCTTTCTCTCTCAAGTTCTCCGCTTGAGGGTACCAGTCTAGACTTCTATAGAAACCTTACTCTGATGATAACTGTACATGCATCATGATCAAACCTAGCATGGGTTAATATGTGTCCGCATAATAACCTTGCAAGAAAAAACCCTGTCCAAAAGCCCACCAGTATTTCCATAATCCCAACGGGCATAATCACGATGTGCATTATTTGGAGAAACAAATGCCGATATACTAATCTTTAATGTGTAAGTAGTTGAATCCGGAGGAGGGAAAGGTCTAACTTAGTTTATTTTTGCAGAAAATGAGGCACGAAGTCCTCAGGTTCGGCATGGTCCGAAATATACCACCTTTATTGCTGGATTTGTGGGAAAACCTTTCGCCAAGAGACAAAAATCACGTGAAAAGGGTTCTTGGAAACTTACCCTCCTTATTAGACATCCAGCCAAATAACATGCTAATCGAGGCTGCTACCACTTTCTGGGACGGAGAAAGCATGCACGCCCTGGGAAATCTGATTGATGGGGCCAAGAAGGCCAAGCCTGGAGAAGGTCCCTCTGGGACCAAGTAGATTAAGATTATTTGCTTTTCTAGAGTCGTTTTGGAATTCAAATGTAATAAGGCAAATGCCATTAGTGACTCATTTATTTATTGACGTTTTTAGGTTCGTCTAATTTACAACATTAGTGAAATAAGGCAGTTATCGGCATTAAATTACCTCGGGCACAACGAGGTTCCCAAATTAGGACGTGAATTTACATTTCCGCAATACGTGTCTAAATACTGCAAATACCTTTTCAGAATCCTTACTGACTTATTTACCTTTTGTTTTTTTTCTTTATTTTGATTATTCCCATCCCCTAAGGTTGGTTCGCACATACTGGCATCATCCGCATATCATACCAGATCCAGAGGCCTTCCACTTCCTCCTCCTTCAAGTGATCCAAAAAGAAAGGGGAAAGCTAAGATGGATGATATGAGTGGTGTTAGGAAACACAATGCTACACATGCAGAAATGTTGAGACCTCAGACGGTCGGAGTACTCCGGCGCAGAATGATTTGGTCCTCCGACTAGAGCAGAAAATACTAGAATTGCAAGGGGAACTTGAGCAGGTCTGCAACTTGGCAAACCTCTCTCTCACCCTAAACGTCCTAGATATTAACCAGCAAAATGCCCAGAAACCCAGTACCTCCTCAAAACACACCAAACCAACGTACACAAAATCCTCCCGCACCCCATCAGTACACAACACCTCCCCAAAATCCTAATCCTCCACCGGTACCAACTCATCCTCAACACCAACATCTTCCGACTTAGTACCCGCAAACCACTACTTACCATACTCCTCAAAATACCCCACAACCTATTCCTGACCCACAAAATTCAACCAATGATCACCACTACACTCAAACTCCTGGCATCCACCAAAACAATCCCATATGCGTAGAAACCTTACCCCCACTCCACTCAACCAACCTCATACACACCAGAATCCACTGAGAATGACCTGTTCATCAAGAATATGGCATAGGAACTCAAGAATCTCAGAAGTTGAGTCCAGCGTGTTGAAGGAGGCAAAGGAATGCAAGGTTTGAACTATGAGGATCTATGTATTCAGTAAGACGTAAAACTGTCGGAGGGTTACAAACCTCCTAAGTTCGAGATGTTTGACGGAACAAGTGACCCGAAGGTACATTTGAGGACATACTGTGACAAACTCGTGGGAGTTGGGAAGGATGAAGGGATTCGCATGAAGTTGTTCATGAGGAGTCTTACTGGAGACGCCCTATCTTGGTACATCAGTCAAAATCCCAAGAAGTGGGTTAATTGGGTAAGCATGGCATCCGACTTCATAGATCGATTCAGGTTCAATACAGAAAATGCACCAGACGTCTTCTATATATAGAACCTCAAGAAGAAACCAACGAAAACTTTCCGTGAGTATGCTACTCGATGGAGGTCAGAAGCTGCAAAGGTTAGGCCAGCATTGAAAGAAGAGCAAATGAACAAATTCTTCGTCAGGGCCCAGGATCCACAATACTACGAGAGATTAATGGTCATCGAGAATCACAAATTCTTTGACATTATCAAACTCGGGGAAAGGATTGAAGAAGGGATCAAGAGCCGAATGGTAACCAATTTTGAGGCGTTGCAGGCTACGAACAAAGCATTACAGTGAGTGATGGTAGCCCAAGGTCCAAAATCTCCACTCACATACAAAACGCCTCCACCCGCATACCAATGTTCACCTCCCTAATATTCCCAACCCGCTACTGCCTACCATACTTATAACACCCAACCAGCCTATTATCATTCACCTCCAGCTCGCCAAAACTCCCAAAAACCCAAACCCAATTTCGATCGTAGACCACCCAGACAATACACCCCTATTGCTGAACCCATTGACCAACTATATGGAAGACTGAAGGTTGCTGGATATGTTACCCCTATTCCCGCTGTTTCCATGGAAAACTCCTCCAAGTGGGTCCACCCAAACAAAACATATGCATACCATTCCGGCATGAAGGGACATACCATTGATGAATGCCTCACTCTAAAACACAAGATTCAGACACTGATTGATACCGAGGTCATACAAGCAAAGGAAGCCGCACCCAATATTCACAACAACCATCTCCGAGACCATAGGGGTGAAGGAGTAAATGTGATAGAGACTGACGAAGAATGCGATCCTGAAGGGTCAATTGGGCTTATTGGGAAGGTGACGATCCTAAGAACCCGCAGTCACACTCACTCCTATTGTGGTACAGATACAACCACCAGCCGAGGTTGAGGTAGCCACATCAACTCTGTTCGAAATCGAAGTGACAGCACCTGCAGCTGCACCTGCTCCATTTGAAGTGGAAGTAACCGCACCCTTCACTATGATGGTAGCATCCACACCGCCCTTTAAATCCAATGTCGTACCTTGGGATTATATTGTCGAAGCCAAGAGAAAAGGGAAAGCAAAAATGGAAGAGTCTGGTGCCGCACAAGGGATGACCAGAACTGGATGAATTTATACACCTGAGAATTTAGGAGGAACAAGTAAGGAAGCCGCTGCCAAACAACCCATCATTAAATTCGGTCCAGATGATCTCTGGAGAAAGGTACAAGCAAGGGAGTATTCTGTGGTTGACCATCTAAACAAAACTCCTGCCCAAATATCCATCCTGTCACTGCTGTAAAATTCTGAGGCGCATAGGAATGCTTTGATGAAGGTGTTGAATGAAGCGTACGTGCCCAACAACATCATCAGTGGGGAGATGGACAATATGGTGGAGCAAGTGCTGGAGAGCCGCAAGATCACCTTTCACGAAGATGAGTTGCCACCGGAGGGATTGAGCCACAACAGGGCATTCCACATCTCAGTGCAATGCGAGGATAAATTCATTGTCAGGGTTTTGATAGACGGAGGGTCCAGCCTCAACATCTGTCCATTAACAACTCTAAAAAGGTTGGGCAAGGGTTTGCACGAAATACGAGCAGGGACTATGAATGTGAAGGCGTTCTATGGCTCACAAAGAGCCACAATTGGAGAAACCAATTTATGCTTGCAAATGAGTCTCACCTGGTTCGATGTTGAATTTCGGGTGCTGGACATATCCACCTCCTACAACCTGTTGTTGGGACGACCTTGGATACATGCCGCTGGGGACGTGGCATCTACTTTGCACCAGGTTGTGAAATTTGAGTGGAATCATCATGAAGTAATCATTCACGGAGATGGAAGCAATCCCATTTATACTAACCAAATTGTTCCGGTCGTAGAGAATAGAAGGAAGTTGGGTAGAGAGACTTATCACCGCATCGAGCGTGTCAATGCTGTTGAGAAAGATAAATGGTCGAGCAACAAAATAGAAAGCATACTAGCATGGTCGGGGTATGAACTCGGTAAAGGGCTCGGGAAGAACCTACAAGGCATAAACAAACAAATACAGCCAAAGCGTCACGATACAACTTTTGGGTTTCGATATCAGTATACCTGGTAAGAATATGATGATTGGTCGCCTCCATGGCGTGGTCCCTATTACCCTCTTGAGCAACCAGTGCCGCATCTGAGCTGGACCTTTCATCAGACCGATACAATATGGGGATCCGAAGAAGAGGAAGCTTTGGCTGGGCTAAGGAACCTGTTCTTAGAAGACGAAGATATGGATTGCAATGTGATAGTTGAGGGGGAGGAGGAAGAAGGCCTTATCATTCAGACAATGGAGAGGGGAGCAGTTCTCAGAAATTGGACTGCCACACCGTCCAAGGACATACGAGTCCCGGGGTAGCATGGCTACTAGTGTTATTTGAAAAACACTTCTTTTGAGCATTTTTGTTTTAAAAACATCTTTCTTTCAGTATTTTGTTTTAAAAAACATTGTTGGAAGTCATTTAAACGCTACTTTGTTTAATGTTTCAGCATTTATCAATAATTTGACGTTTTATTATCATTATCTTACATATTTGTCCTCTACAACATTATTATTTCTTGCCTCGATGAACCAACGACTGTGACATGTAATGAGACAACGCAACACAAGGACAGTGATTCGGAAGAGATAGAAGAAGAAGATATGATACCTGAGGAAATCGTTAGAGAACTTGAGAACTTTGAGAACAAACCTAAGTCCAGCTTGGACGAGACTGAGGTAGTCAACTTAGGAGATTCTGAAACCGTCAAAGAAACTCGCATAAGCATCCACTTGTTACCGTCAGAAAGGAAGAATACGCAATATGAGGACATTTTCGCATGGTCTATGAGACATGACCGGTTTGAGCACATCTATAGTGGCTCATAAGTGGCCTACCAATCCAATGTGTCCGCCAGTAAAGCAAAAACTCAGAAAGTTCAAGCCAGATATGAGCCTAAAAATCAAGGAAGAAGTCACTATGTATATCAAAGCCAAAGTCCTCAGGGTAGTTGAGTACCCAACCTGGTTAGCCAACATTGTGCCTGTCACACCTCCTTTTTTACACACCCGAAGGTATATAAGGGAGTTTTTCCACTTTAAGTGACATTATTCGAAATGGGATTATTTATTCATTTTTATTCGGAGTCGCCACTTGGAATATTTTAATTGGTGTCCCAAGTCACCGATTTATTTTAAATCCCAAATCGAGGAAATTTCGACTTTCCTTTTGAAGTCTGCGAACCAGAAATTCTGAATAAGGAATTCTGTTAACCCAGGAGAAGGTGTTAAGCATTCCCGGATTTCGAGGTTCTAGCACGGTCGCTTAAACTATTACAATGGCCAATTATCTGATTTTAATACATGCTTTAGCCTATGGTATATTTTAACTTATTAACCGCTTTTAATTAATTTAGGAAGATTCAACGTTATTTAAAACGCGCCTTGAACCACGTCACATGAAATGCACCCGCGCTCCATGACACATTTTATTTAACGTTGTTCAGAATTGGAGTTGGGTCACATAAAATGCACACCCGATTTTGGGAATTAGATATCATGACTATGTCATGGAAACCGTATCCATGACAACGATAATTTATTAATCGCGCCTAAAGCAAGCTACGATATTCATGAATCATTCACTAAAATACTTTGAGATTATGCATTCATAACAAAACAACAAACGAAATGAAACAAAACAAAAAAAAAAGGAGAAAGAGACGATGAAAATAGCAAGGCAATAAAAGGCAACTCAAAACATAAACCACAAAACTTACTGCAGGCAAGGAAATAGGCAAATGCCCCACTGAAAACTTCTATCCTAATGTCCTACTAAACCAAGGCAAAAGAATGATCACAACCTAAAGTAAATTGACAAATTAACTATAGAGTTTTCATTTTAACTTACGTTAGAAGAGAAAACTTTGCCACTGTAATTGAACACTAACGTTACTAGTAATTTTTAAGTGCTAACACATATGAAAATGCCTCTTTATTTAAGAGAGTATTTTAATCATGCTAAAAGTATTAATGAAAAGGCAAACTGATACCAAGAGTGAAAGGAAAATGCTTACCACAAAAGTATGATTTCAAGTTTCAAAATTAGATGTAAATACTTGAAGAAAATACTACTATGCCTTCCATTGTGACCAAGAGTTTGCCATATAAACAAAGAATCACGTTTTCAAAACCATTCCATATATTCGTTAGCTTAAAACTATTCCACAGATTCATGGAACAAAGAACTGTTATTCATTTAGAATGGAAGAGGTCAAATATGTGAATCTAAGATTTAGAATGAAATCTTTTATAGTAGAGAACATGGCAGCCTAAGTCTAACAAATATTAACAGAGGAATACTATGAAACAGCTAAGCAAGTCTAAGAGCTCTAACCACAATCACAAATTATCACTACGGACCAATGTCAAGGAAATCCATCACAACATACCAAATAACAGTGCAAATAGGAAAGGGGGGAAGAGTGAACCTCGATTGCAATAAAAATCAGAAACTACACAGATATTGAGTCCCAAAAAAATTCACCGAGAAACAGCAATAAAAATCAAACGGCGGAACCGGAACCCGGAATTTCACCTCAAATTCTCAAAACCTTCGACCTTTTTTTTTCGTATTTCTGTCCAACACTTCTCCAATATTTTTAATTGTTCTCTTATCTTGAAAAAACTTTCTATCTTCTCTCAATGTGTGCCTTTTACTGAGAATTGTTGGCTATGAGAGTTCAACTAATGCGGTGCACAGACTGAGAAGTTCAAAAGCTTTTTGTCGTCATGGATTGGAACTAACCATTCCCCATCATGAAAAGCATCACACGATGGATCAGTATTTGGGGGTGGGGGTAGCCGAGTTCAGAAAATGAGAGGGTGAGGCTCTAACTGGGTTTTGAGGTGTGGAGAAGATCGCCGATTTTTTATTTCGGAGTTGGGGTTTTCGGCTGATTTCTTGGTGGTGTGCTCCTAGCTTACAAATTAAAGGCAATGGCTGCTAGATCTTTTTTTGTTAGAATAAGGGATGGAATCTTCTATGAAACGACGGATCAGTGTTTTTTGGGTCTCCGTCTATTTAGGGATTAGGTAATATTATATAGGGGTAGGGATTAGGTTAGGGGTACGGGCCTAGGAATTATGGACTAGGTCTAAAAATTAGGCCTAAAAATGCGTTGCTCGAGCCCAAGTTTTATTCTTTCCCCGCGAACGAGATTAAAATACGACCTCATTTATTAATTAGTCCTACTTAAATAAAATAACTGTTAAAATAAGACTGACCGTTAAAATAAACTTTTTTTTTTGGTATTTTTCAAGATTAAAAATGACTACAAAATACTAATGAAATTATTTTTTTGTAATTTTCGTTTTTTTGCAATAAAACAAAGTAAAAGAGTAAAAACTTAAGT
>NW_017678733.1:10029-20212 GCF_001879085.1 Nicotiana attenuata
AAACATAACTCGGGGATTAGAGCCCTAATGTTGGTAAAAAGGCGACTAGGGAATGGAGGCCCTATGTCTAAAATCTCAACTCAGGGATTGGAGCCCTAATGTTGGCAAAAAAAAAAGGCGACTAGGGAATGGAGGCCCTATGTCTAAAAATCTCAACTCAGGGATTGGAGCCCTAATGTTTGCAAAAGTCGACTAGGGAATGGAGGCCCTATGTCTAAAAAGGCACAACTCAGGGATTGGAGCCCTAATGTTGGCAAAAGACGACTAGGCAATGGAGGCCCTATGTCTAAAATCTCAACTCAGGGATTGGAGCCCTAATGTTGGCAAAAAAAAAAGGCGACTAGGGAATGGAGGAAAGGCGACTAGGGAATGGAGGCCCTATGTCTAAAAAGGCTCAACTCAGGGATTGGAGCCCTAATGTTGGCAAATAGGCGACTAGGGAATGGAGGCCCTATGTCTAAAAATCTCAACTCAGGGATTGGAGCCCTAATGTTGGCAAAAAGGCGACTAGGGAATGGAGGCCCTATGTCTAAAAATCTCAACTCAGGGATTGGAGCCCTAATGTTGGCAAAAAAAAAAGGCGACTAGGGAATGGAGGCCCTAGGCGAGTAGGGAATGGAGGCCCTATATCTAAAAAATCTCAACTTAGGGATTAGTGCCCTAATGTTGGACAAAAAGGCAACTAGGGAATGGAGGCCCTATGTCTAAAAATCTCAACTCAGGGATTGGAGCCCTAATGTTGGCAAAAAGGCGACTAGGGAATGGAGGCCCTATGTCTAAAAATCTCAACTCAGGGATTGGAGCCCTAATGTTGGCAAAAAGGCGACTAGGGAATGGAGGCCCTATGTCTAAAAATCTCAACTCAGGGAGCCCTAATGTTGGCAAAAAAACGACTAGGGAATGGAGGCCCTATGTCTAAAAATTTCAATTCAGGGATTGGAGCCCTAATGTTGGCAAAAAGGCGACTAGGGAATGGAGGCCCTATGTCTAAAAATCTCAACTCAGGGATTGGAGCCCTAATGTTGGCAAAAAAAAAAGGCGACTAGGGAATGGAGGCCCTATGTCTAAAAATCTCAACTCAGGGATTGGAGCCCTAATGTTGGCAAAAAGGCGACTAGGGAATGGAGGCCCTATGTCTAAAAATCTCAACTCAGGGATTGAAGCCCTAATGTTGGAAAAAAAGTAAAAGATTGATATTGGGGATTCTAAACTACCCTCTTTTTTTTTGGATTTTCTTCTTATCTCTTTTTTTTTCATTTTAATTTTCTCTTTTTTTTTTTATATATTTCACGAAATGAGTAAATGCGGAAAAAACTTGGAGGGGACTTCCCTTTTTATGGATTGTTGCTGCACAGCTGTTTCTAGCACTTGCGCACTTCTTTTTCCTTTTTGGTTGCACCTGCTTCTTGCACGGTTGCTTTGGATTGCACATGTTTCAAATTTTCAAACAAAGAACAATTGTTAGTTTGAAACGGTGGTTGATTTTGTGGCCTTGATTGTTTCAATCGCTTAATCTCAACCCAGCTTCTTTGATGAAGATCTCAATTGCAACTGCTTGTTTCCTGGGGACCAATTTTATTTCAGGCCCTAAGAGACTTTTTTTTCCAGATTTTGCCATGACGGTTGGTTGGTGGAACTCAACCTTTTCGACTTTAATTTGCCTTCGTAGGCCTTTCCTTTCTGACTTCCTTTTCTTTTTTCTTTTTTTTTCTTTTTTTCATTTTTTTTCTTTTCTTTTCTTTGAAAAATTGGGGAACTTTTGGCTCCTCAAACTTTGCTACAACGGCTAGTCGCGTGGGACTTAACTTCTTCCAACTTTGTTTCGCCTTTGTAGGCCTTCCTTTTCTGGCTTCTTTCTTCCAACTTCAATTTCAGGGCATTCGGGGGACCTTGGCTTCTTCAACTTTTGCCGAGGCGGTTAGCCATGTGGGACTCAACCTTTTCAACTTCAATTGCCTTTATAGGTGCTTTAATTTGATTTTCTCCTTCCAAGAGCTTTGATTTCGAAGCATCGGCCGCCATGGCTAGTCGGGGTCGACTTGATGCCTGTGACAAGGCTGGGTGCCTTTCTGCACATTAGCTCGCGCCAAATGAGAACCCTGTAAATCAATCTTGCCATCCTTTTTTTGTCTTAGTTTCGGAACAGTGTTAGACCGAAAGGGATTCAAAGAAAACAAACAATGGAATGGAGAATGAGTTTAAAACAAGAAGTGTCCCTTTCGGGGAAAAGAAAGAAAGACTTATCTGGAGTACATGCGGACTTCAATGAACATGACATGCCTTTTGGACTGGATGCCTGATCTGTGTAAACCGTCCGACTCTCAGAAATTTATCACAACTTTTGCTTCAAAATTCGAGAAACCTTGCTAGGACTTTGTCGGCGCCGATGGCTGTGAGGATCCTCTTTTCGATCAGGGGCGCCCTTTGCGGGTTTTCACGAACTGACCTTTCTCATTTATTTTCTCACCATCGCCATATAGTGCCCGTGTGGGTTTTTACTAACAAGACTCTCTCATTTTGATTTCTTTGCTTACCGTCGCCTCACGGTGCCCGTGTGGGTTTTCACCAATAAGACTCTCTCATTTTATTTCTCTCATTTTGTTGTATCAGATCTAAGTAACTCTATCCTCCCATTTTGAACCTCTTTGCCGATTGATCAGAAGGACTTGAACAGGGTTTGGGTAAAAAAGGATTTGGATTGAGTTACAACTTTGGAACCATTCAGGCGGGATCATCGCCGAACCATTATAACTTCTGCCCCAGTTTCACTTTTGAGGGGATTTGAATTTTTGTTTTGGTGTGACTGAACCCCAGAGAGAGGCTGCCTACGTATCCTTTCGGAATCAAGTCGAACGTAGTTCAGGGAAAACATTTTGCTTTGTTTTTCTTTTGTTTTTCTGTTTCTTTCTCCTTCATTTTTCATTTATTTCCTTTTTTCCTCTCTTTTTTTTCATCCCTTCTCTTTTTTTTTCTTTGCCTTTTCTTCCTTTTTTTTATATCTTTTTTTTTCATTTCATTTTTTTTCAATTTTTCTTTTTTTCAATAACACTTTCAAGTTCCAAAGAGGGCAATCAAAGACGAGTAACCGGCTCAAAGGGTTTGCAAAGGGTTGATAGCGTTTGGGTAGCGAGAATGAAAGCCTTCGTCATCCCAACTGGAGAATATTAATACTATATGGAGGATCAATCAGAGTACCTTTGGGTTGCATTTGCATTGACAGTTATTTCAGGGACATTTTCTTCGATGCGCCCCAAGTACAACGCACTCTTTTGGGCAGTACTCTTGTTGCAATGTATGGAACTTTCCAATCTGGAACCAATTTTCCTTCAGCTGTTCTAACTCTTTGTTTTATTTCCTTAAACTTATCTTCTTTGCATTCTGGCTCTTGACTCATTATTTCGAAGTCCGACAGCGTCTTAGGATCTGGGCATGAAGTCCGCAAGCATGTCATGTTATTAAAATCTGCATTTAACAGAACTAAAAGAGAATAAGAAAGAAAAATGACAAAATTAAGAAAAGACACATTCCTGGACAATGAAATATTAATTTCATTTGATTTTTGATTTTTGATTTTTTTTTGAGATAGAAGAGTTTACATCGGGAGGTAAGACAATAAAGTAGAACATCCGGATCACACCCTGAGATAATCCGGACGCAGAAAGAATGGCAAGACTGGCTACCGAGACTCCCGTCTGATGGAGAACTTTCAGGCTTGACGACCGTTTTTTCGGCTTTTCTTCTGTCTCGGCAATGGTTGCCATGGCCTTCAGTGCCGGATCAAATTCATCATGTTCACAAATTATTCCGACTATTGGCCCAGTGTTGTGAGCAGGCAACAGATTGTTCATCACATCAGGAGCTTCTTCATCCCGAAAATTTCAGCTTCAATCATATCTTCAACTGCCCTTTTGAGGGTCCAAGAGTCCTCTGTACTGTGTCCCCCTGCTCCAAAGTGGTATTCACATCTAGCATCAGCTCGGTGTGAGGGGGACTCGGGGTTTGGCCGATTTGGGGCCACTAGCTGCAGCAGACCTCGTCTGACTAGCTTTTGGAACAAGCCCGAGTATGATTCACCAATAGGGATGAACTGATTCTTTTGAAAGACTCTCTTGGGCGAGGATTGTACGGGGGAACATTTGATTGGGGATTACATGGAGCTGGTAAGGATGGGCATTTCTGGGAGGTGGAGCTCGGTTTTGTGTATAATGTTGTGGCCGCGAGCAAGGTTCCGCATTCATCACCGCATACCAACAAAACCAATCACCTGAACAAAACCTGGCTAATTTGCTCACACAAACAACCTTGTTAGTTTTGAGACATTTAACATATAGGAAATCGCACGTTGGGATGCAATGCACCTAACAGTTAAATGCTTCTACCATGTGTTTGCACAGTTGCATATTTCATCCCGGCCTTAATTAACCCTCTCTCTTTTTTTTCAATCTGCACCTCTTTTCTTTTATCTCTGCCTCTCTTTAATCACTCTTGATTTTTCATCTTGTTTTTCCCGCTCTTTTACTTTTTTTTTTTGGCACTCTCTTTTCTTTTTTTGTTTTTGTTTTTGTCGCTCTCTTTTTTTCTTGTCGTTATCTTTTATTTATTTATTTATTCACTCTTTTTCCTTCAAATTATTTTTCTCTCAGTTTATTTATGACTATGATCGAATTCGATGGGGATTACCTACGTATCATGACCCCGCATGAATCAGATCTCGCGTAGTTCGGGAAAATTGGAAATAGAGTACATAAAATTACTTTCTTTTTTTTTTTTTTTGAAATTTTTGAAAGAAATGCTTTAAAAGAAGAAAGAATTTTTTTTTTTTGATTTTGATTTTGATTTTTCTTTTATTTTGAAAGAAAGACTTCTAAAAATTCCTTTTCTTTTGATTGGAACTTTGGGAAATTCAAAAGTAAAAAGAAAATATTTTAATTGAATTTTCATTTGTTTTCTCTTTTTCTAAAGAAGAAAGAAAATATTATTGAATTTTGGAAGTTGCCTCTTAATCTTCGAAAGAGGGACTTTTTAAGAAAAATATTTTGAATTTCTGAGCTTTTATTTATTTACAAATGTACTTCTGAAGAAAAGCAAAAATATTTTTTGGACTTCAATTTTTCATTTATGAAAGAAAGACATTTAAGGAGTATTTTTCTTGGATTTTTGTTTCTGAATTTTTTTTTTTTGGATTTTTCTCAGGAAATGCTTCTAAAGAGGGAATTTAAAGGAAAATATTTTTTGATTTTTTAAAATTGGGGTCGGAACCGATGAGGTTTGCCTACGTATCTCACATCCGGTGAGAATCAGACCCGCGTAGTTCGGCCAGTTTTGACGGAACAGGGGAAACATGGCACTTGAAAATTTTGGCTCATTTTGAAATGACTTTTCTTATTTCAGAATTTCGACAGAGTTTCAGAATTTTCTAAATACCTACCTCTCACTTTTTTTTTGATTTTCTTCCTCTATTCTAGAAGCCGGTCAACATGCAAGCCGAAACAAACAGATGCGCAAGTAGCACGTAAGATGCATCAGGATGGTCTTTTTAATTTGGGTACACCTGTTCTAGACGGACCCAACCCCTGTGTTGAGTCCCCAAAGTCAGATGCACGTGATGCAAACAAACGTACCTACTAGGGATCCGACATGAGGTTTTGTTATACTAGGTTTAAAACCTGGGTGTATTATTCTAGACCTGGCTTACCCGAGCGGACAGCTCGAGACGAGGGGGGCAGCGTACCGGGAATACAGAAGCTTCACCGGCTTTGCAACTTGTCCGAACCTCGTTCTAAAATTGGATAAGACTCTAGATAGAAGAGAAGTCACACGAAGTGCACACTTCCCAGATGATTTAGAAGACTTAGAGAGGGTTTCGTAGCAATTTATATACAGTCCAAACAATATCAAAGCTGTAAAAGTGGCATTTAGCACATTAGGCTCAACATGTAAAAATCAGATAATAGATAAAAGCCAACTATAACAGTTATTCTAAGCTCGAATTCTTAAACCCTGAACCGAAATTCTGGGTTTGGATCCCCAGCGGAGTCGCCAGAGCTGTCACACCTCCTTTTTTACCCACCCGAAGGTATATAAGGGAGTTTTTCCACTTTAAGTGACATTATTCGAAATGGGATTATTTATTCATTTTTATTCAGAGTCGCCACTTGGAATATTCTAATTGGTGTCCCAAGTCACCGGTTTATTTTAAATCCCAAATCGAGGAAATTTCGACTTTTCTTTTGAAGTCTGCGAACCAGAAATTCTGAATAAGGAATTCTGTTAACCCGGGAGAAGGTGTTAGGCATTCCCGGATTCCGTGGTTCTAGAACGGTCGCTTAAACTATTACAATTGGCCTATTATCTGATTTTAATACATGTTTTAGCCTATGGTATATTTTAACTTATTAACCGCTTTTAATTAATTTAGGAAGATTCAACGTTATTTAAAACGCGCCTTGAACCACGTCACATCTTGAACCACGTCACATGAAATGCACCCGCGGTCCATGACACATTTTATTTAACGTTGTTGAGAATTGGAGTTGGATCACATGAAATGCACACCCGATTTTGGGAATTAGATATCATGACTATGCCACGGAAACCATACTCATGACCACGATAATTTATTAATCGTGCCTAAAGCAAGCTACGATATTCATGAATCATTTACTAAAATACTTTGAGATTACGCATTCATAACAAAACAACAAACGAAATGAAACAAAAAAAAAAGGAGAAAGAGACGATGAAAATAGAAGGCAAATAAAAGGCAACTCAAAACATAAACCACAAAACTTACTGCAGGCAAGGAAATAGGCGAATGCCCCACTGAAAACTTCTCTCCTAATGTCCTACTATACCAAGGCAAAAGAATGATCACAACCTAAAGTAAATTGACAAATTAACTATAGAGTTTTCATTTTAACTTACGTTAGAAGAAAAAACTTTTGCCACTGTAATTGAACACTAACGTTACTAGTAATTTTTAAGTGCTAACACATGTGAAAATGCCTCTTTATTTAAGAGAGCATTTTAATCATGCTAAAAGTATTAATGAAAAGGCAAACTGATACCAAGAGTGAAAGGAAAATACTTACCACAAAAGTATGATTTCAAGTTTCAAAATTAGATGTAAATACTTGAAGAAAATACTACTATGCCTTCCATTGTGACCAAGAGTTTGCCATATAAACAAAGAATCACGTTTTCAAAACCATTCCATATATTCGTTAGCTTAAAACTATTCCACAGATTCATGGAACAAAGAACTGTTATTCATTTAGAATGGAAGAGGTCAAATATGTGAATCTAAGATTTAGAATGAAACCTCAAGTTTAGTTTATAGTAGGGAACATGGCAGCCTAAGTCTAACAAATATTAACAGAGGAATACTATGAAACAGCTAAGCAAGTCTAAGAGCTCTAACCACAATCACAAATTATCACTACGGTCCAATGTCAAGGAAATCCATCACAACATACCAAATAACAGTGCAAATAGGAAAGGGGAGAAGAGTGAACCTCGATTGCAATAAAAATCAGAAACTACACAGATATTGACTCCCAAAAAAATCCGCCGAGAAACAGCAATAAAAATCAAACGGCGGAACCGGAACCCAGAATTTCACCTCAAATTCTCAAAACCTTCGACCTTTTTTTTTTCGATTTCTGTCCAAACATTTCTCCAATATTTTTAATTGTTCTCTTATCTTGAAAAAACTTCCATCTTCTCTCAATGTGTGCCTTTTACTGAGAATTGCTGGCCCAGAGAGTTCAACTAATGCGGTGCACAGACTGAGAAGTTCAAAAGCTTTTTGTCGTCATGGATTGGAACTAACCATTCTCCATCATGAAAAGCATCACCCGATGGATCAGTATTCGGGGGTGGGGGTAGCCGAGTCAGAAAATGAGAGGGTGAGGCTCTAACTGGGTTTTGAGGTGTGGAGAAGATCGCCGATTTTTTGTTTCGGAGTTGGGGTTTTCGGCTGATTTCTTGGTGGTGTGCTCCTAGCTTAGAAATAAAAGGTAATGGCGGCTAGATCTTTTTTTGTTGAAGAAGGGGTGGAATCTTCTATGAAACGGCGGATCAGTGTTTTTTGGGTCTCCGTCTATTTAGGGATTATATACTATTATATAAGGGTAGGGATTAGGCTAGGGATATGGGCCTAGGAATTATGGACTTGGAAATTATGGACTAGGTCTAAAAATTAGGCCTAAAAATGGGTTGCTCGAGCCCAAGTTTTATTCTTTCCCCGCGAACGAGATTAAAATACGACCTCATTTGTTAATTAGTCCTACTTAAATAAAATAACTGTTAAAATAAGACTGACCGTTAAAATAAACTTTTTTTTTTTGATATTTCTCAAGATTAAAAATGACTACAAAATATTAATGAAATTATTTTTTTGTAATTTTCGTTTTCTTGCAATAAAATAAAGTAAAAGAGTAAAAATTAGTTGAAATAGCTATATTAGGACTAAATTGAATATTTAGGTGCTAAAATATGAAAAATCTTGGGGAGGGTCAAAAATCACATGTCTACAGCTGCCCCTCTTTGACTGAAAACGTGAAGAGTTTTCAGACAAAGAATGACTAGACAGGTTTTTGACCCGACCCTTATTTAGAGAGACTGAAAGCTAAAAGAAAGGAGAATGTGACCGAGCCCTGGTATCTGAGCTGCCTACATATCCTTGGCTATAAAGGAATCAGGCCACGTGTAGTTCACAAGTGAATGAGGTGATGGAGTACCGAGGATGAGAGCCGAGCGAGGTGCAGTCGAGGTTCCGGTCCGCGGTCCCATTATTACATCAAAATCAAAAATGAAAAAGACTAACTAAGCTTATCAGCTACAAGTTACAAGATTCCTATCTATAAATCCTTTGAAGCTTGATCTTGAGTCTTTGCTGGCTCTTGCTGCAGACTCCGATCTGGATCTTGATGCTCGTCGGCTGTAACCGCTGGTTCATTCTTCAGCTTTGGATCAAGGTGGGATACGCGAAGCCTGTGACTTCAATCATATCTTGAGCAGTCCGCATCCTTCTCCACTTCAGCACTTAAAGTTCATTTCTTTTTGCTCTTTTTTTTTCTTTATTTTGGATTGAGACTTATTCTTTTGGTCGTCTCGAATCCTGTGCCTCGAGGTCAGACCTGCTCAGACATCAAAACAAACAAACGAACGAAATTTTTCTGCCCCAGTTTTCACTAGAAAAATTTCGTTATTTGTAACTAAGATCCAAACCCTTTTTTTTAAAAGCGATAAAATAAGGATTGTGTGTCTTTAGGAGGAAAGATTAGGGAATGGAGTCCAATATCTAATTCTCAACTAGGGAATGGAGGCCCTATGTTGGCAAAAAATGCGACTAGGGAATGGAGGCCCTATGTTGGCAAAAAAGGCGACTAGGGAATGGAGGCCCTATGTCTAAAAATTCTCAACTAGGGAATGGAGCCCTATGTTGGCAAAAGGCGACTAGGGAATGGAGGCCCTATGTCTAAAATCTCAACTCAGGGATTGGAGCCTTAATGTTGACAAAAAGGCAACTAGGGAATGGAGGCCCTATGTCTAAAAATCTCAACTCAGGGATTGGAGCCCTAATGTTGGCAAATAGGCGACTAGGGAATGGAGGCCCTATGTCTAAAAATCTCAACTCAGGGATTGGAGCCCTAATGTTGGCAAAAAGGCGACTAGGGAATGGAGGCCCTATGTCTAAAAATCTCAACTCAGGGAGCCCTAATGTTGGCAAAAAAACGACTAGGGAATGGAGGCCCTATGTCTAAAAATTTCAATTCAGGGATTGGAGCCCTAATGTTGGCAAAAAGGCGACTAGGGAATGGAGGCCCTATGTCTAAAATCTCAACTCAGGGATTGGAGCCCTAATGTTGGCAAAAAGGCGACTAGGGAATGGAGGCCCTATGTCTAAAATCTCAACTCAGGGATTGGAGCCCTAATGTTAGCAAAAAGGCGACTAGGGAATGGAGGCCCTATGTCTAAAATCTCAACTCAGGGATTGGAGCCCTAATGTTGGCAAAAAGGCGACTAGGGAATGGAGGCCCTATGTCTAAAATCTCAACTCAGGGATTGGAGCCCAAATTTGGAAAAAGGCGACTAGGGAATGGAGGCCCTATGTCTAAAAACTTAACTGTCTAAAATTCTCAAACTTAGGGATTGGAGCCCTAATGTTAGTAAAAGGCGT
>NW_017678734.1:0-20207 GCF_001879085.1 Nicotiana attenuata
GTTATATTCCCTTAGCCTATTCTAACGTATTCGTTGTGGTTTTGGCCAGATTCGACGCGCGAGGAGGTTGATTTGCGAGGCAAGGGCATAGCGAGCTAGGACTTCGGCCATCTTGAGGTGAGTAATGGTTATAAATGGTGTCCTGAGGGTTTGAAACCCCGGATTTGCACAACGTAGTGCTATGTTGAGGTGAGACACACGCTGCATGATGAGCGTGGGGTCCATTACTGCTGGGGATTTGGACTTGGTCCATCCCGATTGATGATCTACTGTATTTTTGACTGAGACTTAAGCTATATCATTATAGTTTGGGCTAGTTGCCATGTTTGGGGCCTTGTGCCGACCTGTAGAACCCTTAGGGGTAATTGTACATGATTGACCTCACTTTACTCGTTAAAATCTACCCTCAGTCATGTTTCTAACTGTTTAATCTAATATGAACCGGCTTTGGAATAACTAAACCAAAAGGAGAGTAACATGTGGGCAGGGATCCCTATCTTATCTTAGTATGCCTGAGAGGCTAAGTTTATAGTGACTGAGAGGGGTTGAGAACCCCATAATGAGGGTATTTGATATGATATGGATCGGGCTGCACGTCGCAGCAGTATATATTTATATGGATCGGGCTGCACGCCGCAGCAGTATATTATTGGATCAGGCTGCGCGCCGCAGCAGTACTTTTATATGGATTGGACTGCACGTCGCAGTAGTATAGCGCTTGGGCTGTAGGAGCCCCTCCGGAGTCTGCACACCCCCAGTGAGCGCAGTCGACTATTATTATTGGATCGGGCTGCACGCCCCAGCAGTATATATATATATATATATATATATATATATATATATATATATATATACTATATGGATCGGGCTACACACCGCAGCGGTATAATTATGATTTCGGTTATCGTGAGAAGTAAATGAGTTGAGTACTAGCTTAAAGGATTGTTACCTGATTCTTCATTCAGTTGCTGTTTAAATGTTCTTACTGCTTTGATATAGAACTGCTTAGTGCTTTTTACGAGATTTCTTTCCGTTAGTCATTATTTATTGCTATTACTCACTGAGTCGGAGTACTCACTTTACTCCCTGCACCATGTGTGCAGATACAGGTATTCCGGAGGCGTAGTTTGAGTTATTGCTGCTATTCAGATCTCACCGGAGTCATCGAGGTAGATGCATGGCGTTCGCAGACCCGATTTCTCCCTCTATCCTCTTTACTTTCAGCATTTTAGACTATCTTTTGTTTAGGCTGTTCTTCAGACTTGTATTAGAGGCTCTTGACTCGTGACACCAGATCGGTGGAATTTGTAGTGTTATTTTCTTGATTTCCGCATATTTTACCTACTGTTACAGATTCATAATCATGTTATTTTGGTATTTAAACTCTGTTAATTGGTAATGAACTCTATATGAGGGATTGAGAGTGTTGAATTGGTCGGGCTTGCCTAGCACTGTGTTGGGCGCCATCACGACCGGGTTGGGGTCGTGACATAGAATTTTATCTACACAAGTATTTTTAAGGAATAATTTAATCCTCATAGGATTATAGTGCGAGATCTTATTATTTGCTTTGGAAAATTGATCAGCTAGAGTTTTTATAGATTTGTGATTCATGGATTCTAGAGAATAGATTATTTAGTATAAAAATTAGTACGTTAATAAATATTTATCATATTTTAAAACTCCTATCTTAAGTTTATTTAAATAAAATAAATCATTATCATTTTAATTTTAGTTTCTACTAAATTAAATCATTTAAAAGTAAAATGCAAGTACTCCAATTAAGACGATATCGTCGTTATTACAAAAAAATTATTTAAGACGAGATGGTGCCAAATAAGTAGGAAAAGAGGACTATTCCATTGTTAAACAATCATTAATCTGAACGTGCAACTATATATACACAATTGCTTTTCAGTTTTCACCTTATATCCAAAACCCTCTAAAACCGTTTTCCTCTCTTCTTTCTCAAGACAAGCTAGGCTCGCCTTTCTTCATCTTCAACCTCCGGCCACTTCCCAGCTAAAATGCCGCCGTCTAAAGGCAAAGGAAAGGGGAAGAAGAAAGGTAAATCCAAGAAAACAAAAGACAGAGCTCCAGACGCAACATGCAACTGCATTTTACTAAGAGAAATCATCATTGATATCCTTTCTCGTCTCCCTGTGAAGACCCTTTTACAATTCAGGTGCGTTTGCAAGCCATGGCGAAAACTCATTTCCAAACCCAACTTCATTGACACCCATTTCCTCCATTCCTCTTCTTTGCAGCCCAGTACCGGTTCTTCACCCATTCTTTTACACACTCGCCATCCCGAGTCCTCTGATCATCTACTCTCACTAATCAACCTGTCCCACGAGTCATCATCAGTTGTGGAAGAACTTGATAACCCTTTCCCTTTCTTCTTGCAAAATATGGTGGTTGTGGGTTCTTGCAATGGCATTGTGTGCCTTTGTCAGACACCTTTGGGTGATGTCATTATTCTTTGGAACCCAGCTATGAGGCAGTCTAGGAATGTGCCGCTTTCGAAAAGCAAACCCATTATTGGAACGCACTCTTGTGTCTCCATCGGATTGGCGTACGATTCACAAAAGAATGACTTCTTGGTCTTGAGTATTCAGAGTTTCGGACCAGAAACTATGATTGCGGATGAAGTGGAAATGTTTTCAACCAAGAGTTTCAGCTGGAAGAGGGTGCCAAATGAGATGGGGNCCAACTTAACAAGTTTTCTTTTCATCTCCCATCTAAGAAAGTATATTTTGTAAATAGCTTTGTGGTGTGGAATCAGTCACAATATATATCTCTCTCACTGTATGCAATTCTCTTATTTTCCCAGTCCAATTTTATGGTTAGTCAGCCAAACAACTTCTTGGATTACTCGTTGAAATTGGTGGAAAATAAGAGGAACTTTTTTTTAGGGTGGCTTACATGTGCACATAGAAGTATGAAAGAAGAGCTAAAATGCTTCCTTCTCGTGTCCCACTTGAAAAATAAGAGGAACTTTTTCTCCCTTTCATGTCTTTCATAGTGGGAATTGTTTGAAAAGATGTAGGCTTGGCTTCAAAGATTCATAGTGCGTGTCGAGAGTGTTTCCAGAGGATCTCAACTTCCTGTTCACCCCATTTATTTTCTGTCAATACAAGATATTCCTTTTTGTCAACAGAAACATTTGAATGATCAGAGAAACTTTTCAGCTTTCGTAGTGTTTGCTTGTTGGAGCATCAGTTGTGTTGAGGTCGATATCCAATGACTTCATTATGAAGAGACAACTAGGTCAATAGACATAGTAATATGATTGCTAGATCCTTGAAGTTATAATTCTATTTGTTGACACTGTAAAACTATGAGGTAGTTTGTTCCATAAGCATAGTTTCACTGAAATAATGCATTTGGATTGCTGTATCGCTCTAACTAACAGAATCAAGTCTTCAAAAGAAAAGAAAAAACTAATAAAACCATGTCCTATTGGTGATTGCAATAGTTCTGTTACCTATCTAGTCAATCGAGCCAGAGGTTTTGCGCTTTCTGTTTCTGGTGCTCTTTTTCTTGTTTTTGGTGAGTGTTTTCAATAAAATTCTTTATTCCTGATCCATGAACTTTTAAACTTGAATATGCAAGTACAGATGTTAGTCTTATAGATGTTAGTGTTGATAAACTAAAGCTTATTATCAATGGAAGGCTTGGCTACTTGTGTCATTGCTAACCATATTGGACGAATGTGCACTCTCTTAATGTAGTCCGACACATCCATATAGGAAATACTAGGACCTCTTCTTTAGCTGAGACGAATTATACGCTGTGATTTGAATTTCCAGTTTTGTGTTCCAATTGCAAACTTCGTAGTCTTGCCATCCTGTCCTCGTCTTTCCTCCTTGGTTCACTTGTGTCTTGCAGTCTTTAATAGATGAATTGACTTGTAGTTACTTTGGGATCTTATTCTAGACATAATATTCTAAGCTATTTGGTGCATGGCATAGCAGAGGTGCTTCTGTTTGAAATATAATTTTGATTCTCTTGAAAGTATTAGGTTTATGTATTAGCAAATTAGCATTATGCATTGGATATTTAGAATTTCTGGATACATGCATTATCTTTAAAATCTTTGCTAGTACGTTTAGTGGAACATTTTTGTCTTTGTATATCTTTGGAGTATTTTTGATATTGAACTAGTGTGCGGGATTTCTCTCTCAAATCAATATAATTTTGACTTGATAGATTAGATATTCGAAGAAACTTACTGACATTATTTTTCTTGATAATGTAGGGCTGGCGTGAATATAAAGTTCTCTACCACTTGACCCTCAGAAGCTTGACTTGGCTATATAGGATTGCGTAAAAGACATTTTGGCTGCCCCTTTTTGCTAACAACGGAGATGGCATGAAAAACTTTTTGACATACTTTTAGTTAGGAAATACTAGCAATGATGTTCATATTACAGCGTATAATTCGTATCAGCTACTTTGTATCAGATTGTCAACTATTTTGCACTGATCAACTTGTGCTTGAGTAAGCAATGGTGGGTTTATGTTTGCGTCTAATATGCTCAAGTTATATTTTTTGCTTCATTAGGTCTTTCAGTGTGTTCCATGTTCTTCACTCGATTTTGTTCCTTCCCATAAGTAATTTTCTTTTTGATTCATAATTCTTTCCAAATGTGGACTCTGGTTTAATTTGAATGTTCTTTTGGTTTCTTAGTTCTTTGCGTATGTGGACTCTGGTGCGACTTGAATTTTTTTTTTAAATAGAAAGAGTTTTAAGAAAGAAAATAAGCCTTATAAAAAAGAAAGAAAATAATACTTTTGATGTATAAACTAAATTTATATAACATATCAAAAGTTCACTTAGGGGTCGTTTGGTTTGAATATGGCTTAGGCCGGGATAAGTTATGCTGGGATTAGTTATGCCGCTATTGTTTTTTATTCACTGTTTGGTATATTGTATTAAAATGACAATTTGCATAATTTCTAATAAGAGGGTATAAGTTATCCCGGCACTAATTACCCACCTTCTACAAGGTATAAGTTATGCCGGTACTAATTTTAATCCCGAGAAAACTTATACCAAGTTTGCTAACCAAACCTGATATACCTTACCTTCTTATACCTCATATCAAACGACCCTTAATATGATGTGGGCATATAGATGTCATGTCATTCACTAAAACTAAGATAGTTTGGAAATAGAGAAACATGTTTATCTTCTTTAATCGGATTAAAAAGAAAGCCGTGTCATGTAAAATGAAACAAAAAAATCCATTTGTTTTAGTTTATTTGAATTTATTTCTTTTGTAGTTTGCTCCTAAAAAAATGATCCCTTTCTAAATTTGAAAATAATTTAGCTTAAACTTTCAATTCTACCCTTAATGATAACTTATTTTTATAACCACACAAATATTCTGGATCCCTTTTTGACTTGTTTAGGTTAATAAATTAAAAAATCTTATTTTTTCTTAAACTATGTGTCCAATCAAACACGTTCACGTAAATTTTAGAACGGAGCGAGTATATTGTAAAGCCCAAGTCATTGATCAACCAAATCTCGTGTTAACCTTACAAAATTAATATAATGACAGTGTTACTAGTAAATTGTCTCAGTTGATTATATTTTAGTCAGGCACAAACTTCATCACGTGTGACCAACCTGGATTAGATGAGAATAACAGCAATCGTAAATTTGATAAATATAAACTTGTATCAAGACAAATTTTTATATCCACGCGTTGGCGTGAAACTTACCAGCTAAGCCAAGCTGAGATATATAACAGCAAACCGTCAGCGCACCACAAATCAAAGACCGCAAAATCGCCGATCACACCGCCACGACGATCTGATTCTATCAATTGGCGTCAGCAATAATACGACTTCGCTTTGATCCCGAAACCCTAACCCGTTGCTCGATCTCTATCTCGGTGGAAAGGATGAGTGAAGAAGGCGGGAAAAACAGGGCCTCTCCGGCCACCAGCGAACCCTTGCCGCCAAACTATTACTACGGTACGTTTCAAGGAGTGGCCAATCATCCGCCTCCTCCTCCTCCACAGTCTCAGCCGGTGTTCGGTTTTCCTCAGCCCATTCCTCCGCCTGGTGCCTCCGGCGCTCCTCCTCATTACTATCCTCATGGTTATCAAACTGTTCACGGTGTGTTTTTCCACACTTTCATCTATCTACTGGTGCTTCCATAATTTTTTCTTTTATGTTTGTTGATAATTCTGTCTGTTTCTCTGTTTTGAATATTTAATGGAATAAAATCTCAGTATGATGCTTGATGAATATTCAGAATACTGATTGCCGAAACTAGCCAATTCTATTAATGGGTCCAGTGTGAAACATTAATGTTGATACCAGCAATATTATTCTCAATTTTAGTATCTTTGTAAACACAGGCTTATTGTGATAGGATGCAGATACTTCCGATTATAAAAAAGTCGTATTTTGTGCATAATTTCATCTGTAAATTCAGCTATAACTTTGTAGGTTGATTAACTCCTTGTTTTTAAGTATGTATATTTGTAGTCTCGACAAATCTGCAGATTTGTGGATTTAAGTTTTATATCCGGTTGAACATCTAGTGGTGTGTATTGGAGGATGCAGTGAAAGGAATTTCGCAGTCAGGTTCTCTGAGTTTCTCTGTTGGTTTGTTGTTAGTAATAGGAGTGATCATGGAAGGATTGATTGATATTACCTGTTGAAAGGCTTCTTTTTCTTTCAATCATGCTATTTTGATTTTCCTTCTTAGCATATTTAAAGCTTGTTGAATCCTTAATCAATGGGTTCTGACTTTAGATTTTATATGTGTGATTGCCAACTTTCTTGAAGCAACCAGAAGTTGTAAAAGTGGAGTTGAAATGTTATGGTTAACTTACACGTGAAAGAATGTTAAACTAGTTATATATCTTGTCTATGAAAATCTCGGGAAATGCAATCTAAATGCTTTCTAAATCTTATTTTCTAACTGGGCTGAATAACAGATATTTGCTGTTCAAAAATTATGTTAATGTTAGATGTTATATACCATGTTTAATATGTTGCTTCACTATGGTTTAGGTTATGCTGTTGCCGAAGGTAGACCTGTAAGGGAGTACCGGCTTCCTTGCTGTGGCATGGGGATTGGCTGGTTCTTGTGAGTTCCTATTGTTGTACTTTCTCTTAGGCTCATTTTTTAGTTTTCGTTATATATCGTGGTTAGATTGATAAAAAGTGATACATGGAATCCTACTCAGCTTTTCTTATTATTTAGAGCTTTCCCATTATTGTATTCTCAGTCTTAAATATTTTTTATAAATAAAGATGGGTAGGTTAGATGTTGGGGAAACAATGTAAGCACACAAGATTAACAACTCAGCAATATCAAAAACCTGATGTGATGGTCGCTAAGGGCTTTGCCTTTTTCTGGTGTTTCTATGACCGGATTTTCATAAACTCAATTTTATGATTCATGTAAGATTGACTAAAGATTTCAATGCTGGCTTACTTTCTAATATTTTGGTGACTTTGTTTGCAAGGTTCATCTCTGGTTTCTTTCTTGGTACCGTTCCTTGGTATATTGGAGCTTTTCTTCTTCTGTGTGTGCGGATTGATTACAGAGAGAAGCCTGGACTTATAGCATGCACATTGGGGGTAAGTTTCTCTCTCTCTCTCTCTCACACACACACACACAAAAAAAAAAAAAAAAATTATGTGCAGATGCTTTTATATGCTTTGATTTCTCCAAGCATAGCATGTTTACCTCACACTTCTATTACTGGTCTAAACATGTCACAAGTACCATTCTATGCACGGGCATTATGGGTGATCTTAAAATTGGCTTTTCTTTAACATGTACCATAACTCTCGGTGATATTTTACCAAAATTCTGTAGTCTGACAAAGAGAAAAGGATGAATATGATTATGAAGAGAAAATGATATAGAATATGGTTACCAAGAGAAGGAAGG
The DNA here is from genome assembly GCF_001879085.1 of Nicotiana attenuata. Lineage (NCBI taxonomy): Eukaryota > Viridiplantae > Streptophyta > Magnoliopsida > Solanales > Solanaceae > Nicotiana > Nicotiana attenuata. Next base: position 7,928 of record NW_017678734.1, read on the forward strand.
GAAAAAGAACAATTGAAGCTGCCCTATCTCCTTTGTTGGTCTAGTAATTCTTCCCATTTTGGGATGAACAATTTGTAGCGGCATCCATAGCATAGTAGGCATTTGGAATATTTGGTTGAAGTTGGAAAAAGGAGTATCTGCAGTTGGAGTTAAAGAAGAGCCTTTGAAAGTTGTTGTGGTTGGACGTGAAGTTTATCTGAAACAAACTTACATTGTGAAAGTTGAAGGTTTGTGAGTAGAAACCATGATATCACTTGAAATACTGCTCAAACCATTATTCCAACTTCAAATTCTCTACTTCAAGTAGAAGTTGAAACACCCTACAAAATTGATATCCAAACATTGATTTGCAAATATATTTTCAATATTGTGCATGTCAAAGCAGTACACATTTGCTTTTTGTTGCATATATATGGTGGTTCGTCATTAATTCTTGGGTACCATGTGTTTTCGTAAGAGTCATGTTGACAAATATTGTTGGGGTAAAATCACACAAATTGCTCAATTTGACTGGGTTTAGGACATAAAGACTTTTGACACATATCGAAAGTTCTTTTAGAACTTGTGGTCTTAAACATGTTATGACATTTCTACGGTTATATGAACATGTCATTACAGGTAAATTGGAAATTTGAAGTTAAAAGTTTTTCAAAATATCCAATATCATCCTTTTTGGAAGTTAAAAAAAGAAAGAGTGTTGTATAAAATGGAACAGAGGGTGTAACTTTTTTTTTTATGAAGAATGGAACAGAGGGAGTAATAAATTTTGGTTTTGGCAGCTTTAAATTTGGAAAAAGAATAAGCACTCTTGTATGTCCAGTATATGTGGACTTGATATTGGATAACTATATTTATTACACCATGTAAGTGCTTACCATCAATTTTACCTCATTTGACTTAGATATCCCTTTTCTATTGCTATTACCTTATTCTAGAGAAGGCATAAATGTATATTATAGCTTGGATTTCTACGAGCGTATATTAGAGGAACATTAGAAGGATTGGGCAATTAGACTAGGTTGAGAAGTGGATTAGATTTGTGTAACCAATTGTAAAACCAACCACTTTTAAGCCCCTCTTTTTTGGCCCAATTGCTTTTAGCCCTTTTCATGTCGACATGTTCTCAATCTGCTAGATTTAGCCGAATTATCAAATCACTGTTCCTTTCTGCCTCCAAGGAAGCTTGTCTTAAAAATTACTATCCAACAATAACCTTTATTTTCGGTGCTGTCAAAGTCCTAATCTAACTCTTGCATGAGCTTTTGGCTTTACACATTTATCATGTAACATTTCCTTCTAGTGCCGACTGGTATTCAGGAAAGCTCGGGCTAGTTCCTTTAAAGAGGTCTTCTGTTTATCTTGTTCAGTCTTATTCTGATCGTGGATTTGAATCCAAGTAATGTGCAGTTCAATTCCTCCAATTTTAAAATTGAGTTCTTAGGTGACGCTTAAATCCATGTAAGCAAATAAGCAGCCCTGCACTGGTACTCTTGTACGCTTTCTTGCTCTGCTGAATACTTAAGTGATCTGTTTTATGGTTGCAGTTAGTGAGTTTTTGGCCAAAATTGTCCCTTATCTATGAGGGTAGGTCCAATTTTTGTCCCTTAAATATAACCCGAGCATCTTTAATCACTCAAGGTTGCTAAACTAGAGCACTTTTAGTCTCACACTCTCACTAACATAATCCATTTAAAACTTGACAGATAAACCCATCACTAAAAAAGGTCATTCTCAGTTTTCTCCAATTCTAGGTCCTCGTGATCTAAAGCCGGCATACGTATTGCTTGATCGTAATATTTTATAGTCAAATTGCTCTGGCCTATCAACCATGGGAAAACTTTGCTACATGGGAATACTTCTGATTCCCCGTGATCTAAACCATGGGAATTACCCTACATTATCCACTACTTACAAAGATACAGGTCCTTTGGGAACACTTTGCTACATGGACCCTAAGAACCAAATAACGAATTGATCTCGCCAAAATCTGACATTTATGCATTTGGGATGGTTCTCCAACTCTCTTGCAGTTGTTAACGGCAAAAGGCAGCAATGGAACTTCTCTACATTGTTGAAATAGCAATCAATAAGGATAGTAGTCTAACTAAGGTACTAGGTCCATAGGGTGGTAAATGGCCATTAGAAGAGACAAAAAAATTAGTAGTGCTAGCACTTAAGTGTACAGAGCTTTGTCAAGGAGACAAGTCCGATTTGAAAGAGGAAATTCTCCCTGCATTGGATAAATTGAAAGAAGTTGCTGATAAGGCTCGAGATTCTTCATCAAATTGATGCCGTCAACTACCCAGCCTCCTCCTCCTACCTACTAATGTTCTTTACTACTAGGTGAATCGGCAATGACTTTCCTTTTTTGGTGAAACAGGGAACGGCCTTTTTTACTGCTAGTTTTATTCTTTTTCAGTGTCACATGAATAGCACATGGATAGCACCGTTAAGTTCTAAACGAATTCTGTTAGTGAGACTAAAAGTGCTCTAGTTTAGCAAACTTCAGGATTATATTTAAGGGACAAAATAGATAGACAATATGAGCAAAAGGCAGGAATCCCTAAATCCCTTAGAAAAGAACCCACTCCGGAGGGAGTGAGGGGGGTATTCAAAAAGGGGAGCCGCGGGTTCTTTCTTTCCTTGTAGGAAAGGTCACCCTCATAGATAAGGGACAATATTGGCCGAAAACTCTGCAATTAGTCAAGCATATCTTTACTGTTTACAGGTTAAAAGCTCTATTTAGTAATGCCTAGCTCGAGTTTTAAGAAGGAAAAATATACGAGGAGCTGATGTATGCTCATTTATATGCTACAAAGATACTTTACGCCTTCCCTCTTTTGTTTGGATTTGGAGGTAGATGGGGATGGAGGGGAAGGAAACAAATAGGGGGGTATATAAGTTCATGGATAGGAAGCAAAGTATCAGCGTTACTTTATTATTTCTCAATTTCTTTGCTGTGACAATGTCAGCCTCTGACCATGTTTATCTTTTTGGTAATCAGGCCATGCTTGCTTTAATTGCTGTGACTTTTGGTGTGACAAAGGCAACTCATTCCTGGTGAGGCTCTCCAGGCTGCAAAATGTAATTTGTCGCGGATCGGGGGGGGGGGGGGGGTGGGGGGGGGGTGAGAGCTAACTTTATTGATTGGTTTTTATTGATTGGTTTTTGTTTGTAAGATGTCTCTTTTTTTATATCTGTATAGCAAATATTGACTTGGGTGGTTCTTATATTGAACGTGCACTCCCTTTATTAATGTTTGTGGTACTTCTTGGTTTGCTCCAGCAGTAAATGTGATGTATATTTTTGAAACTTCCCCAACATAAACCAATTGGATGTGTGTTCAGTCTGTAGAATTTGGCTGCTCCATTCGGAAGACATTAACAATTTCAAACACTGTTGGAGGATTTGGCTTATGGAATACATATATATAAATAATAAAACATATGCGTCAGACTCCAGATATGAACTAGTTTGTTGGTTAAGTCTTATCCTTGAAGCACTCTCCATAGAGCTTTTCAAAAACGTAAGTGTGGCAGAAGGTTCCACAAAGTAACATCGACATCTCAATTGCACCTATTATCATATCTTGGCAGTTGGGTCTTTTACGTCGACGTGAATTCGTCCTCGACAAAGTATATGACGGGAAGAATAATCTTAGATAGCAAAAATAATTGTGTTGATCGACTAAATAAGATCATACTAAGGGTATCGATGGATATTTGAAAATCGACTAAACCGACCGAACCGTACTGTACCGAATCGATTTTTAGGTTTGTTTTAAAGAAATCGTAGGTTTTTATATAAATCTATAACCGTACCGATAATTAGGGTAGGTTTTTTATTTTATAAAAATAAACCGAAAAAATACCCGAACCGTACCGAATAAATTTTACCTGTGGAAAATATATTTATATAGTAAGTTTAAACTAATAAAGCTTTAAATTTTCATTGAGCCTTGGAATTATGAAAACTGTTACAAGCCAACAAGTAATTAAACTCAAAATACTAATTCCTAAAACATATTATGCTACTTATACTTAAACTAAGTTATTTCAAGTATTTTTATTAGCAAGACACAAAGTATTCTGATTATGAGTAGCAAACTATAATGTATTGAATATATTTTCTTTCATATAATTTAGATTTATCTTTTTGAATATTTAATATAGACTTTATTCTTGAGTCCCAGCTTGGTTAATATCTTTTCACTCGTGTGATTTATAGCCATCTTTCATTTTTTTTAACTCATCACCCTATAAAAAGTAAAAATGTGTAGAGTGTTTTGCCAAGTCCTATAACAGCACGTATGTTATTGAATTCTACTCCTACTAGTAAATTTTACATGACATTTTAAAAAATACCGAAAATTAACCGAACCGTACCGATACCGAAGTAAAACCGACATGATTGGGACGGTTTCGAAAAGCATAATTTTGGTTATACATAATAGAATAACCGAAATATTGATATGGTATAAATTTCATAAAATAACCGGGCGAACCGAACCATTGACACCCCTGCTAACAACTAGTACTAGGAAGAATACAAATTTTATCACCAAGTAGTGTACCACCACAAAGGTTTGTTGTCAAGTTCAATATAATTTTTTTTTACGTATGTAGTATCATGTATGTATATAATAAACAAAGTGAAAGCTAATCTTCCATTGTGTACATGTTGGTTTTAAAGAAACATAAGCACATCATGCTATCGAGAAATTTAGATACGTCAAATGACTTATGTAATGGTACAAGGATGGTATGTAAAGATTTTGACAATAAAATTGTATATGCATAAATTATGATGGGTCAATTTGCTTCCAAGCATGTGTTTATCTCCAGAATTTAATTTTTGCCTCCAAAATGAATGATATTCTTTTGAATTTATTCAAAAATAATAAATAAAACACAAGGCCAAACAATTATAAATGTTGGACTATATTTGTCACAATATGCTTTCTTGTATGTATAAATTTATGTTGCACTTTCAAGGAGGGTATCAATACTGACAACAAGAGCTCTGATCATGGCGGAGCAACCAAAATATTAGAAGAGAACATATACAAGAAAAAAAGGTCTATAAAGAAGTTTTAGGTAAGATAGGATTACATTGCATATTCCAAATACATAATAATGTTATCTAACTTAGCTAAATTGATCATTTTTTAGGTTCATATGATATTCAATCATTTTGAATTCAAGTATTATGCTAATGTAATAATATTAATTTTCAGCATTTAAATGATTAGACATGTTGCATTGTACCTGGCGGAGTCATAACTGACAATATTATCCTTAGCCATGAACTAGTGAAAGACTATGGCAGGAAAGGGGTGTCACCAAGATGCATGATCAAAATTAACATGCAAAAAGCTTATGACTCTGTAGAATGGGTTTTTCTAGAACAAGTTCTGAATGCTCTAAATTTTTCAGAAATATTCGTCAAGTGGATCATGGTATGTGTATCGAATGCCTCATACTCTATAGTTATCAATGGTCAACCAAGTGCCCCTTTTACTTAAAAAAGAGGAGTAAGGCATGGTGATGCCTTATCACTATTCTTGTTTGTTATAGGCATGGAGTACCTCAGTAGACTACTGAAAACTTTGAAAGATAATCCAAACTTTAACTATCACCCTAGATGCGACAAGCTGAATATAATATAGTTGGAGTATGCATATGACTTATTGTTGTTCTGTAGAGGAGATAATGTCTTTACTAGGCTATTGTACAATTGCTTTCACCAATTCTCCTTAGCATCTAGTTTGCTGGCCAATCAAGGAAAGAGTGTTGTTTATTTTGGGGGTGTGCCAAACCAGATTCAACAGGAAATAATACAAGAGTTAGGCTTCCCTGTTGGCTCTCCCCGCCTTCAGGTACCTAGGAGTCCCACTAAGCTCAAAAAGGCTAGCAATTGGGCAATGACAACCACTGATAGAGAAGATGATAGGGAAAGTAACCTCCCGGACTGGAAAGTTCCTATCCTATGCAGGTAGGTTACAGTAGATCAAAAGTGTACTCACAGCCATCCAACAATTTTGGTCTCAAATATTCATCCTGCCCAAGAAGGTGGTTCAAAGGATTGAACAAGTGTGTATGAGGTTTCTATAGAATGAAAATAATGAATGCTCAAAGAAGGCACTAATACCTTGGGATAAACTTTGCTTGCCAGAATTAGCAGGTGGTCTCAACATAACAGACTTCTACATATGGAATAAATATGTCATACTTAAGCACTACTGTAACCTATGTAAGAAGAAGGATAAGCTCTGAATACAATGGGTGTGTATCTACTATAGTAAGGGTAATGAAGTCTGGGAAATAACTGATATGCGTGCATCTTGGCTTATTCAGAAGATCCCAAAGGCTAAACAATATTTGGAGAATACAGGATACTATCGAGGACCTTCTGAACCATGTGACATATGCTATAAAGACAATGTACAACAAGTTGAAAGACAATTATCCTAAAGTACATTTGAGGAAGTTAATATACAATAACTAGGGCAGCCAAATGGTTGTTTATCCTCTACTTTGCAACACAAAACAAACTATACACGAGAACTAGATTGTAGATAGAGCATGGACTATGGCACGACCTGTTCATTTTGCGATAATGCTGATGAGAATGTACAACTGTAACGACACGACCGGTCATTTTGAGCTTTAGTTAGCACTTTGATCGCCAGTTCTCGGGCATGACTTGCCCCGTATAATGTATTATGACTGATGTAGGTCGTTGGTTTTGGTTTTCAGGAAAATTTGGAATGAATTTGAAAGAACAGTCTCAGTTGAAAGCTTTGAATTTGAAAAGTTTGACCAAGAGTTGACTTATTTGTATATGAGTTCGGATCGGAATTTTTATGATTTGGTTAGCTTCGTTGGGTGATTTATGACTTAGGAGTGTGATCGGAAGTGATTTTGGAGGTCCGGTGTAGAATTAGGCTTGAATTGGCGAAGTTAGTATTTTGGCGATTTCTGGTTGATAGGTGAGATTTGATCCGAGGGTCGGAATGGAATTCCGAGAGTTTCTGTAGCTTCGTTATGTGATTTGGGATGTGTGTGTAAAATTTCAGGTCATTCGGAGGTGATTTGGTTGGTTTTTTGATCAAATGCGTGTTTCGGAAGTTCTTGAAATTCTTAGGCTTGAATCCGATACAAATTTGATGTTTTAATGTTGTTTTGAGCGTTCCGAAGGTTGGAACAACTTTGAATAATGTTATGGGATATGTTGGCGTGTTTGGTTGAGGCCCCGAGGGCCTCGGGTGTGTTTCGGGGTGGTTTCGGATCATTTCGGGCTGTTTTGCAATAGCTGAAGCTGGTATCTGGTATTGTTCTTCGCGTCCGCGAGGGTCCCCTCGCGTTCGAGAAGAAGGATTTGGCTTCTGGGATTTTCTTCTTCGCGTTCGCGAAGAGAGCCTCGCGTTCGCGAAGAAGAAGAAATTCTATTGCGCAGGTCTTACTTCGGAGGCTCGTATCTCTCAATCTACAATGAATTTTGAGATGATTCAAAAACGAAAGTTGTAGCCCTTTGAATCTAGTTTCCAGAAACATATTATAATAGTTATTTGGACATCTGCAGCAAAAGTTATTGCCATTATACTAGAGGCTGTCTGAGAAGAGTTTTAAAAATGATTTTTGAAAATTTTTGTTCTTCGCGAACACGAGAGGAGGACCGCGAACGCTAAGAACAAATCCATGGGCAGATGAATAAAGTCCAAACTCGTCTCACTCTTCCATTTTTGGACCAAGGGAACTCGGGTGAGGCGATTTTTCGAGAGATTTTCAAGAAAAACATCGGGGTAAGTGTTCTTAACTCAATTTTGGTTAGATTACCCGAATCCATTGTTATTTTTAACATGTAATTGGTGATTTTAAGTTGGAAAAGTTTGAAAACCCTCTTGGATATATTTGAGGATTTGAGGGTCGAAATATTATCGGAAATTAGTAATTTTGGAATGGTTAGACTCGTGGTTGAATGGGTTGTCGAATTTTGTGAGTTTCATCAGATTTCGAGAAGTGGGACCGGGGCTCGGGTTTTGCCAATTTCGGGATTTTTGATATTTTTCGATTGTTTTCGCTTGGGCTTTGTTCCCTTAGCATATTGTGACGTATTCGTTCTGGTTTTGGTCAGATTCGACGCGCGAGGAGGCCGATTTGAGAGACAAGGGAATAGCGAGCTAGAGCTTTGGCCGGTTTGAGGTGAATAATGATTGTAAATGATATCCTGAGGGTTTGAAACCCCGTATTTGCACATCGTAGTGCTAATTGAGGTGACTTGCACGCCGGATAGCGAGCATGGGGTAGAGCACCGTTGGGGATTGTGACTTGGTCCGTCCCGATTGATGAATTTATTGCGTATTGACTGAAATTTACTTGTTATCATCAAAATTTGGGCTGATTGCCATATTTGGGTTCCGTGCCAACTATTTGAACCCTTCGGGGTTTGTTGTTGATATTTCCTCACTGTTTTGATTTTATACCTAAACTCAGTCATGTATTTTCCACTGTTTTTAAGACTCAGCCAAGTTTATTTTGCTTTAACACTTGAAATGATATTTTCAGTAATATTTGGGCTGAGCATCATGTTTTACTGTTGCCCTAGTGGCTTATGTGATTTTTGACTGAGTAAGGCCGAGGGCCTGTATTGTGAGGATACTTTTGGATCGGGCTGCACGCCGCAGCAGTGAGATACTGATTTGATATGAGGCCGAGGGCCTAGATTTGATGCCACGAGATGGCTTGATATTGCGCTTGGGCCGTAAGGGTCCCCTCCCGGAGTCTGCACACCTCCAGTGAGCGCCGTCGACGATAAATGGATCGGGCTGCACGCCGCAGCGATATATGGATCGGGCTGCACGCCGCAGCGGTACTGGTACTGTTCTATGTGTTTAGTTTATTTCATTTGTCTGCCATTATCTGTTGTCTGTGTTATTTCATGCAATACCTACCTGATTGCCTGGCATTATCTGAAAACTGAGTGTTGTGCCCGAGGGGCGAATTTCTGTGCTTATCTACACTATTGTTTGCATTCAATTGCGTAACCGCTGAAAAAGTTATTTCTGAAAGAGGTTTAAACTGAGCCAAGATATTTTCTAAGGATTTCATAGCTTCACTATTTTCTAAAAAGGGTTTTACAGTGCTCTATGCAGCATGACGGTTTGTTTTACGTGATTTCTTACTGCTCAGTTATTATTTACCTTTATTACTCATTGAGTTGGAGACTCACTTTACTCCCTGCACCTCGTGTGCAGATGCAGGTATTTATTCACCCGGTAGCGAGTTTTGGCCGATTGGAGGCAGAGCTATAGGAGTTTAGCGAGGTGACTGCCAACGTTCGCAGCACCGCTTCTCTCTCTGTTGTTCATTATTCCTGTTCAGTGTATTTTTAGACCTTGTAGTTGTATTTACACTCTTATAGATGCTCGCGACTTGTGACACCCCGATTAGGGCTGTGTTGGGTTGTACTTCCGCTAATTAATATTATTAAATCATATTTAGACTACTTATTCATGTTTAACTATTTTTTTGAAAAGGCGATATCAGTTAGTAGGCTGGCCTTGTCTTCACGAGAGGCGTCATCACGACCAGAGCGGGGATTTGGGTCGTGACAAGTTGGTATCAGAGCCTAGGTTACATAGGTCTCACGAGTCATGAGCAGGTTTAGTAGAGTCTCGCGGATCGGTACGGAGACGTCTATATTTATCCTCGAGAGGCTGCAGAACCTTTAGGAAAACTTCACATTCTTGGAATTCTTATCGTGCGTCCTTGATTCAGCTTGAAATGTAACTCTTGAAATTCCTTCCACGCGTTCGTATGCGCGCATGAGCGCTCAGTATCAGATGTGCCTTGATGGCTGTGATTCCCTGATCGAGGGGCGAGATGTGATCTCTGTGAGTTGATGCTGGGCCAGTCTGGAGGACTTGAGACCGGATCTTTGCCTATGGCTTAAGCACCGAGGTGCTGATTGTATGAGCAAGTGTTTTGAACCTATATGTTCGGTATTGTTCCTATTAGTGGAAGTGACGGCTGGATAGCTATGTGATGAGTATGTTAGTACTGCGAGATGTATCTAAGTGACTGCGTACGGTTTATGACGGTGGAAGGTATACAAAAATGTTAACTGAAGGCAAAGCAGGCGGGTTATCTCCTGCGAAGAGTTCTGGGGTTGTGTGACCCTTATGTGATTGTTAGAAGATCTCATGTGCAAGTGAAATGTAAGTGCTGAAATTTGAAAGTTTGGGTCGCTTAAGAGAGTGGGCTTAACTGTTGCGAGATTTGCCGAAGATTTAAAGTACTAGATGATTTGTGTTTACACAAGCTTACAAAGGATTTGAGTTTAATCTCACTATGGTATTGTGGCATCAATAGAGTATAAGTGTTATGAGTTATTGAGTGTATTCTGATCTATGGCTTCGAGCCAAGTGGGGGAGTTTGCTATTGATTAGCTGATTGCTCGGTTATGTGCTATGTTTGTTCCGATTTGAGGCGTGTGGTGAATCAGTTCTGGTTGCGGGATTGAGCCCGAGGATGGCTCGAGTAAAGGAAATTTTGACTAAGGAAAGGTTATGTGTTGCAGTGTCAGAAGTGCCAATGAGGCGCTGGTTGTTCGGTTCTGTTGATCGGGTTAAGTGCAGTATGAATAGAGTGAATGACTCTCGAAAATGGCTCTAATGTGTTCAAGATGCTTCATGTAGCAATTGGGTATCTCAAAGTCGTATATGTGGTTAGAAACCGAGTTTTCATTGGAAGAGTTCAAGACTTGTGGTATTTCTATATTAATTATGGGATTCTATGTATTAGTATTAGGAAGATAAAGTTAACGGATTTAGATTCGCAGGAAGTTCTTTAGAGTAAGGTGTTTGGGAATGTGGTGCTTTTGGGAATATTTAAGAGAGTATTCAGCGGCTTGTGGGTCTTAGACAGTGTGGATTTATGCTTGGGCCTCGTGTGGTGAACCTGGGTTGAGAAATTGTGGTGCTACAGCGAGAGGGAGTATCAAGTTGAAAATGAATCGGAAGGAAATTTAGATAGACGGAGTAGTTTGATAGTAGACCAAGTCGGTATAGTAAGGATATGATTAATTCCTTGTGCGTGTTCGAGGCAATGAGTTCTTTCAGGTATTTTGCAGCGATGCTCTTAGGTTTTGATGTCTTTCTTAGCTCGATCGAGTTAGAAGGATTCAGTCCTGACAAGTCGAATTTGTGCAAGGGGAACACGGAGAGTTCTTGACAGTTTTTGCCGTGGTTTGGAGATGTATATTTTCTATGGGCATGCGGAGCATGGGATGTATAGTGATTTTTCTTCTAGATGGGACCAATGGGTAGTTCTTGGCTAGTGGAGTGCGTAGTGATCTGTGGTTTGGAAGGGAGACGAAGTTCTCATGTTATCCTAGGACGGTACGGTATATGCGGTATGTTGTGAGGATCGAGGTTTGCATGTGTAAAGTTACGATTCAGTTCTGAAAGGAAGTTCATGAAATTCTTAGGCAGCACATGCAGTTTCAGATGATTAAGGAAGTGGTATTGCTAATTGGGGTGAATTGACGAGGGTATATGTTTCAGAAAAGACAATGTGATTAAGTTGATGGTACTTCGGTAGTATTGCGGCACTTTCTTGTCAGATCGGCTGCTGATATTCGAGTCTGCTTGGCAGCACAGAAGAATCGTAGAGTATGTCTCATGGAAAGATTGAGTCTAAAGGTGAGATGTGTATGCGAGTGGCGAAATTGGGATCAGATATGGTAATTTGTGTGCCTTATGGACTTGGAGACTGCAAGTTCTCATACACAGGTTAGCTCGTAATTGTGGATGGCAAATATGGGTAAGTTAGTCAGATGTTAGTATGTTCTATGATTCAGTCATTGTGAACCTTCGAAGGACTATTTATCCGTTGTGGGTAACTAGAGCTGATGTGTGGTCTATTGGTAGACCTATATGGATATGTGTCCGGCATCGAGATGGTTTTGTTGACTTCGAGTTGCTGTTGGCGAAAGATGTATTGATTCGGTTGTTTCGAGCTATTAGCAGTTAGGGGGATCTATGAGTTGTCTTTTAGTGTTGTGAGATGTTACGATCTGTTGGTTATAGGCACCATGGTGCGGTTCTATCGGAATTTCATAATGGAAGTCGAGCGGGAAGAGTAATTGGGAGTTGCTCGGTGAATGGCGTATCGGGTATGTTCTATCGGGTTTGCGTGGTGTATGTCGATTGTTTCACCGTGGGCGTAATGATTTGCTTTGGTTCCAGACATCGGATTGTGCGTAGTTGTCAATTTCG
>NW_017678735.1:0-1380 GCF_001879085.1 Nicotiana attenuata
CTGATTGCTAAAAACTTGAAAATAAATGCCTCTGTTCTCCAGGCGGGCTCCTGATTGCTAAAAACTTGAAATAAATGCCTCTGCTCTCCAGGCGGGCTCCTGATTGCTAAAAACATGAATTTAATTCCTCTGTTCTCCACGAGGGCTCCTGATTGCTAAAAACTTGAAATAAATGCCTCTATTCTCCAGGCGGGCTCCTAATTGCTAAAAAGTTGAAAATAAATGCCTCTGTTCTCCAGGCGGGCTCCTGATTGCTAAAAACTTGAAAATAAATGCCTCTGTTCTCCAGGCGGGCTCCTGATTGCTAAAAACTTGAAAATAAATGCCTCTGTTCTCCAGGCGGGCTCCTGATTGCTAAAAACTTGAAAATAAATGCCTCTGTTCTCCAGGCGGGCTCCTGATTGCTAAAAACTTGAAATAAATGCCTCTGTTCTCCAGGCGGGCTCCTGATTGCTAAAAACTTGAAAATAAATTCCTCTGTTCTCCAGGCGGGCTCCTGATTGCTAAAAACTTGAAAATAAATGCCTCTGTTCTCCAGGCGGGCTCCTGATTGCTAAAAACTTGAAAATAAATGCCTCTGTTCTCCAGGAGGGCTCCTGATTGCTAAAAACTTGAAAATAAGTGTCTCTGTTCTCCAGGCGGGCTCCTGATTGCTAGAAACTTGAAACAAATGACTCTGTTCTCCAGGCGGGATCCTGATTGCTAAAAACTTGAAATAAATGCCTCTGTTCTCCAGGAGGGCTCCTGATTGCTAAAAACTTGAAAATAAGTGTCTCTATTCTCTAGGCGGGCTCCTGATTGCTAGAAACTTAAAACAAATGACTCTACTTTCCAGGCGGGCTCCTGATTGCTAAAAACTTGAAAGAAATGCCTCTGTTCTCCAGGTGGGCTGTTCTCCAGGCGGGCTCCTGATTGCTAAAAACTTGAAAATAAATGCCTCTGTTCTCCAGGCGGGCTCCTGATTGCTAAAAACTTGAAATAAATGCCTCTGTAATCCAGGCGGGCTCCTGATTGCTACAAACTTTCAAATAATTGCCTCTGTTCTCCAGGCGGGCTCCTGATTGCTAAAAACTTGAAATAAATGCCTCTGTTCTCCAGGCGGGCTCCTGATTGCTAAAAACTTGAAAATAAATGTCTCTGTTCTCCAGGAGGGCTCCTGATTGCTAAAAACATGAAATAAATTCCTCTGTTCTCCAGGCGGGCTCCTGATTGCTAAAAACTTGAAAATAAATGCCTCTGTTCTCCAGGAGGGCTCCTGATTGCTAAAAACTTGAAAATAAATGTCTATGTTCTCCAGGCGGGCTCCTAATTGCTAAAAACTTGAAAATAAATGCCTCTGTTCTCCAGGCGGGCTCCTGATCGCTAAAAACTTGAAAATAA
>NW_017678735.1:1980-6906 GCF_001879085.1 Nicotiana attenuata
TTCCATTGGTCCTCCGTATTTTACTCTCTTTTGACACGTCCCCACCTTGTTGTGCCATCTAACTGGGAAGCTGGTAATTAGCTTTGACATCCTTCTTTTGTTTTTGAATAGAACTGACACTAAAGCATCTTATAGACAGACTTCAAGAGAGTGAAATGCAATGACCTCGAAGGTTTTGAGGATAGAAAAACTCTGAAAACGAATGAGTTGTAATGAAGAGAAAAAGGATAGGACTTATCTGAGCGGAAAGGCTGATTCCATTGATTGTGCCATGCATTTTGGATTCCAGCCTAGTCTGTCCAACCAATTAATTATCAATTACCACATTTGTTGTCTCATACTTACACGCCCGATTCTCGCCAAACCCAAACCTTGCTTGTTTTGCCATGTTTCAAACAACTTTTAACCACGGACTTCTTTCATTTGCCCAACTGAAAAACTCACTTTCGCCTTACGGTGCCTGTGAGGGTTTTCACCAATAAGACTCTCTTATTTTTAATATCTCTCAACTCACCTCGCCCTATGGTGCCCGTGAGGGTTTTCACCGATAAGACTCTCTCATTTTATCATTTTCCTTCTGTCACCAGAGTGTTGTCTCCAACATGAATCGCTTTACCCGCCTGTATGGTCATTTCTTGAAATTGATCAGAAGGTCTTTCTTTGGACCGTAATGTGGCTTTTGGATGGGTTTTAGAAAGAAAGGTATAAAGGTTCAAAAATAATTCAAATGTGGGTTCAACATTACAACTTTCGGAATCATATCCCTTGCGACAACCATGATTTCTGCCCCAGTTTCTTTCTTGGGGATTCTTGGATTTCTCTTCTGTTGTGACTGAACCTCAGTGAGGCTGCCTACGTACCCTTTCGGGATCAAGTCAAACGTAGTTCAGGCCATAGAACTACTTTACTGTGGCGATCTTTTTTTCTTCTACTTTTCCCTTTCTTTCTTTTCATTTCTTTTCTTTTCCTTCTCTTTTCTTTTATTTTTTCCTCTTTTTTTTCTTTTCTTTTCTCTTTTTTTTTTTTTCTTTTCCTTTTCTTCTCTTTTCTTTTCTTTTCTTTTGGACTGTTTTTGCTTGTTTCTCCGCTGACTTTCCCTGCTCGGGCTTTCGAGTTTTGTTATTGATTCCGAAAGAGGGATATGAAAGGAAATATAATAAGGCTCAAAGGGATAACAAAGGATAAAGTGTTTGGGTAGCAGAACAAAATGCCTTCATCATTTCAATCTCAAAACATGCCAAATACAACCAGGGACACAAAGATAAAGAAAATCATACATAATATCTCTTGACTGCATCAGAATTGATGGCCATTTCTACATATTTTCCTTCCACATCCGTTAGATATAGAGCGCCATTGGACAAAACTCTGGTTACAACAAATGGCCCTTGCCAGTTTGGGGCGAACTTTCCTTTTGCCTCAGCCCAATGAGGTAGGATACGCCTGAGCACCAACTGTCCTACTTCGAACTTCCGCGGACGCACTTTCTTGTTATATGCTCTTGCCATTCTTCGTTGATACAATTGACCATGACACACTGCCGCCAGTCGCTTCTCATCAATCAAACTTAGTTGTTCCAGGCGGGCTTTAACCCATTCATCATCATCAATCTCTGCCTCTGCGATGATTCAGAGGGACGGGATTTCAACCTCTGCGGGTATTACTGCTTCGGTTCCATACACCAATGAGTAGGGAGTCGCTCCTACTGAAGTGCGGACAGTAGTGCGATAGCCTAACAAGGCAATAGGTAGCTTTTCATGCCATTGCCTTGACCCTTCTACCATTTTCCGAAGTATTTTCTTGATATTCTTGTTAGCTGCTTCGACTGCCCCATTTGCCTTAGGACGATATGGAGTGGAATTGCGGTGCATGATCTTAAACTGCTGACATGTCTCGGCCATCAAATGACTATTGAGATTGGCACCATTATCTGTGATGATTACCTTCGGGATCCCAAACCGGCATATGATATTTGAATGTACAAAATCGACAACTGCCTTCTTAGTCACGGATTTGAAGGTTTTTGCCTCCACCCATTTAGTGAAATAGTCAATAGCTACCAAAATGAATCTATGCCCATTTGAGGCTGCTGGCTCAATTGGAACAATAACATCCATTCCCCAGGCAACAAACGGCCATGGTGCTGACATTGTATGCAATTCAGATGGTGGAGAATGAATCAAATCTCCGTGTATCTGACACTGATGACATTTGCGCACGAAACTGATGCAATCCCGTTCCATAGTAAGCCAATAATAACCTGCTCATAGGATCTTCTTTGCCAATATATATCCGCTCATATGAGGTCCACAAACTCCCGCATGTACCTCAGCCATGATAACTGTAGCCTGTCTGGCATCTATGCATCTCAATAGACCAAGATCTGGAGTTCTCTTGTATAACACTCCTCCACTGAAGAAAAATCCGCTTGACAGGCGACGAATTGCTCTCTTTTGATCCCATGTAGCTTGTGTCGGGTATACTCCCATCCGGAGATATTCCTTTATATCATGAAACCATGGCTCACCATCAAACTCTTCCTCCACCACGTTACAATAGGCATGCTGATCCTGAACCTGAATCTGTAACGGATCCACGTAAGCCTTGTCCAAATGATGTAACATTGATGCCAAAGTGGCCAAAGCGTCGGCAACCACATTGTGGATCCTTTTGGAATGTGTTTGAAATCTATTGATTGAAACCGTTGACGAAGTTCATGCAAACACTGCCGGTATGGTATGAGCTTCAAATCTCGTGTCTCCCACTCTCCCTGAATCTGGTGTACAAGAAGGTCCGAGTCACCCATGACCAAGATTTCCTGGACACCCATGTCTATAGCCAACCTCAATCCCAGGATACATGCTTCGTACTCAGCCATGTTATTGGTGCAATAGAAACGAAGTTGAGCAGTGACAGGGTAGTGTTGCCCTGTCTCAGAGATCAGTACTGCTCCTATTCCGACACCCTTGGCATTGGCAGCTCCATCAAAGAAAAGTTTCCATCCAGGCTTCTCGACCTGTTCTAATTCTTCAACATGCATTATCTCCTCGTCCGGGAAGTATGATTTCAAAGGCTCATATTCATCATCAACGGGATTCTCAGCTAGATGATCGGCCAGTGCTTGTGCTTTCATTGCAGTCCGGGTCACGTAGACAATATCAAATTCCGTAAGCAAGATTTGCCATTTCGCTAGCCTCCCTGTGGGCATGGGCTTTTGAAATATATACTTCAATGGGTCCAACCGAGAGATGAGATAGGTAGTATATGCTGACAAGTAATGTTTCAACTTTTGCGCTACCCAAGTTAAAGCACAACACGTCCTCTCGAGTTGAGTGTATTTTACCTCATATGATGTGAACTTCTTGCTGAGGTAGTAAATCGCCTACTCTTTCCTTCCTGTGATGTCATGCTGCCCCAGTACACAACCAAAAGAATTGTCCCACACAGTCAGGTAAAGGATCAAAGGCCTTCCTGGCTCTGGCGGGACCAACACAGGTGGGCTGGCCAAATACTTCTTAATCTTCTCAAATGCTGCTTGACATTCGTCTGTCCATCTGACCGCAGCATCTTTCTTTAGCAGCTTGAAAATGGGCTCGCAAGTAGTTGTAAGCTGGGCAATGAACCTGCTGATGTAATTCAACCTGCCAAGCAAACTCATCACATCTTTCTTGTTCCTTGGCGGTGGTAGCTCCTGGATGGCTTTGATCTTAGACGGGTCTAATTCAATACCGCGACGACTCACCACAAACCCCAACAACTTCCCCGATGGGACTCCAAACGCACATTTTGCTGGATTAAGCTTGAGGTTGTACCTGCGGAGTCTCTGGAAGAATTTCCTCAAATCCCTAACATGGTCACATTGTTTCCTCGACTTTATGATCACGTCGTCCACATAGACCTCGATTACCTGATGTATCATGTCATGGAACATGGTAGTCATTGCCCTCATATACGTTGCCCCTGCGTTCTTCAAACCAAATGGCATGACCCTGTAGCAATACGTTCCCCAAGGCGTGATGAATGCCGTCTTTTCCGCATCCTCCTCATCCATCAAAATCTGGTGGTAGCCCGCATAACAATCCACGAAGGAACCAATCTCATGTTTGGCACAATTGTCAATCAATATATGGATGTTTGGGAGTGGGAAGTTGTCCTTCGGGCTCGCCTTATTGAGATCACGGTAATCAACACATACTCTGGTCTTCCCATCTTTCTTTGGTACTGGCACCACATTAGCTAACCAGGTAGGATATCGAGTAACCCGTATGACCTTCGCCTCAAACTGCTTAGTAACCTCTTCCTTAATTTTCACACTGATATCTGTTTTGAATTTCCTCAACTTCTGTTTGACAGGGGGGCATTCCGGATAAATGGGCAATTTGGGGACCACCAGATCGATGCTTAGACCCGGCATATCATCATATGACCATGCGAAAACATCTTTGTACTCAAACAACAATTTAATTATCTCTTCCCTGAGCGGGGCTTCCAAATGGACACTTATTTTTGTTTCTCGAACATTTTCCTGATCCCCTAGATTGATTGCCTCTGTGTCATTCAAGTTAGGTTTGGGTTTTTGCTCAAATTGATATAACTCTTTACTGATTTCTTCCAAAGCTTCCTCGTCATCGTATTCCCCCTCGCCATCACACTCAATTTCTTGTATTACTATTTCATATGGAATATCAAGACTAGGCTGGAGACTCCTCATGCATGACACATCATTGAAACCAGCATAAAAGGGACTGTACAAGAGAGAAAAGAAAACAAAATAAAGGCTATCAGGAGTGAAGAGAGAAGGAAATTGCATTTCATTAAAATTGTATCATAACAAAGTTTAACTCATCCAAATGGACGGAACATAGAAATCTGAATTACAACCCTGGAAATAATCCAGATCTAATACTCAAAGGAAAATCCAAAGCT
>NW_017678735.1:7620-8436 GCF_001879085.1 Nicotiana attenuata
CATTTTCAACTTCCTCGAAGGATGTAATAGCATTACAAGAATTGTCCTCTCCATGGACCACGATCTCCTGCCGATCCCATTCAAATTTAACCATTTGATGCAAAGTAGACGGTACCGCCTTTGCGGCATGAATCTAGGGCCGTCCCAATAAAAGATTGTAGGAAACGCTGACATCAAGCACTTGAAACTCCATAGTGAACTCCACAGGTCCTATTGTTAGCTCCAACACAATATCTCCCACTGTGTCTTTTCCTCCGCCGTCAAATCCCCTTACACAGATACTATTTTTATGAATTCTTTCCCCGTCAACTTTCAACTTTTCTAGGGTGGAAAGAGGGCAAATGTTTGCACTAGACCCATTATCAATTAGTACACGAGTTACCACGGAATCTTCACACTTCACTGTGAGGTAAAGAGCTCTATTGTGTTCAGTTCCTTCCAATGGCAACTCATCATCAGAAAATGTTACCCTGTTCACCTCAAAAATTTTGTTTGCAATCTTCTCAAGATGATTCACAGTGATTTTATCTGGCACATGAGCTTCGTTTAGAATCTTCATCAACGCCCGACGGTGTTCATCCGAATGGATCAGTAAGGACAATAGTGAGATTTGTGCCGGGGTTTTTCTCAATTATTCCACAATCGAATAGTCCTGAGCCTTCATCTTTTTCAGGAACTCTTCAGCTTCTTCTTCAGTAACAACCCTCTTTGTTGGTGCCTGATTGTCTTTAGCCGCTTTAACCTTTCTCAATTCTTCAGGGGCAAAGCACCTCCCTGATCTAGTCAACCCATGAGTTTCGCACACTTCTTCTTTAA
>NW_017678735.1:12640-13454 GCF_001879085.1 Nicotiana attenuata
TAGTACCGAGGCCGGACGAAGGAACGGGCAAGGCGAGGAATGGGTTTTGGTAGGGTCCACACTCTCTTTTTCATCTTTTTGGCTCTCCTTATGTCAGCAGCAGTGGGTTTGAAACCTAGCCCAAAAGTGTCCAGATTTCCGGGAAGAGATACTGGCTGTATGATTCCCTGCAGTGAAGCGCCCAACCCCTTTCCCGGCAAGAATCCATTCCTTATCATCTCTGAAGCTACCATAACAGATGCAGCAGCTATCTTGGGCATAGGAACACACTCCCCTTCCGAGATTTTATCAATTGACACTGCGTCCATGACTTGGTACACCCACGGGCCTTTGTCATTTTCAACTTCCTCGAAGGATGTAATAGCATTACAAGAATTGTCCTCTCCATGGACCACGATCTCCTGCCGATCCCATTCAAATTTAACCATTTGATGCAAAGTAGATGGTACCGCCTTTGCGGCATGAGTCCAGGGCCGTCACAATAAAAGATTGTAGGAAACGCTGACATCAAGCACTTGAAACTCCATAGTGAACTCCACAGGTCCTATTGTTAGCTCCAATACAATATCTCCCACTGTGTCTTTTCCTCCGCCGTCAAATCCCTTTACACAGATACTATTTTTATGAATTCTTTCCCCGTCAACTTTCAACTTTTCTAGGGTGGAAAGAGGGCAAATGTTTGCACTAGACCCATTATCAATTAGTACACGAGTTACCACGGAATCTTCACACTTCACTGTGAGGTAAAGAGCTCTATTGTGTTCAGTTCCTTCCAATGGCAACTCATCATCAGAAAATGTTACCCTGTTCACCT
>NW_017678735.1:18014-20202 GCF_001879085.1 Nicotiana attenuata
GGGACCGAAAATATAGACTTGTCCAACCTGTGACTCCTTCTGGCAATTCAACCCCTTTAATCCTCGTGTAAAACTCTTCTATGCATGTTTTTTCTGGAGACCCATAGCTCAAAAACTGAGGGCGATGACACAGATGCTCGATCATCCACATTTGTAACAATAGATTGCACCCTTCGAAGAAAGCTTCCCCGGCCTTGCAGGCTGTAAGAGCACGGAAGATGTCAGCCAATATAATAGGTGCAAGTGTACTTTTGGCTTGAGTAATTAATGTGCTGACGACCCCAGCTATTTTTATGTCAATGTTCCCATCCTTCCTTGGAAATACCAGAAGTCCCAGGAAAGCTACCATAAAGGCGAAACGTCGATGCTCTTCCCACTTTTGGCGGTTTCCTTTGCTACATATCTTACTTTCTGGGTTGTTGAACCCCCCGATATGGCCATATCGCTGATATATGAAGCTCAGAGTACAAAAGCCACTTGCCAGATCTGTGTTATGGACGGTTCTGACTATCTTTAAAGAATCGCTGATATATGAAGCTCAGAGTACAAAAGCCACTTGCCAGATCTGTGTTATGGACGGTTCTGACTATCTTTAAAGAATCTAGAAATGTGTGCACGGCTACAACTCTGGGGGCAACCAAGTATTTGTGCCTCAACGGAACCTCATCTTTTCCAATGTAGCCAGCTATTTCCTCTAATGTCGGGGTAAGCTCAAAGTCCGAAAAATGGAACACATTATGTGCTGGGTCCCAACATGTAACCAGTGCTCTAATAATATCTCCTCGAGGCACAATATCGAGCAAACCGGTAAGCCCTTTCAAATGTTTCTTGACTGCATCTTGCCCTTCTCCGCCTAAATCGTTCCACCACAGATGTAACTCCAAAGGGATTTTATGCATGATTGAAAATAATTCATTTTGAGTCGTGCTCATCCTGCACATTTATTAAGGTGATTTTAATCACTCATTTTGACCTAAAAGAGAAAAATGGCACAATCTCTGTTCAAATTTCCAATTTAAACAAACAGCCGGTATTGCGGATACGGCCTTTCAGCACTTCATAAGGAAGATTTTAAGGCTGTGCCTGCTAACCGTTTAGAAGATGACTCAGGGTGGCTGTTCTTGCAAAAACAGCCTTCCAACGCCCTTTTGGGGACATTTGGCTTATTTTTGACAAGAATGGCATCACCCGACTTATTCATGACGAAATTAAAAATTTTGGTATTTTTGGCTATTTTTTTGCAAAAGGGGAGGTTGGACCCGATGAGGGTTGCCTACGTATCTCACGTCCGGTGAGAATCAAACCAGCGTAGTTCGGCCAAATAAAACTAACTATTTTTGAAAACAAGATTCTTTTTTTTTTGTTTTTTTTGTTTTTGTTGACGAATACACTATTTCTGAAAGCAAGATTCATTTTTATATTTTCTTTTTCAGTGGCAAATAAACTAATTGGAAAATAAAACTCTTTTTGTTTTTCTTTTCCATTGGCAAACTAAAAAGAACTTTTTTTTTTATTTAAAAATTCGGCAGCATTTTCGGCACTAATTGGTTTTTTTTAATATTGGAAATTAACTCTCTACACTGCTATTTTCTTTTTTGGTTGTTCCACTTTTTCCCAAATATTCAAAGCCGGTCAGCATGCGGGTCCAAAACAGATAAATGCACAAGTAGGATGCATCAGGATGGTCCATTATTCCGGGTACACCTATCCTAGACGGACCCAACCCCTGTGTTGAGTCGCCTAAGTCAAAATGCACGTGATGCAGATAAGCGTTCCTACAAGGGATCCGGCATGAAGTCAAGTTCTTCTAGGTTCAAAACCTGGGTATGTGTTCTAGACTGTGTACCCGAGCGGACAACTCGAGTCGAGGAGGGGGCTACGTACCGGGAACCAAAAGGCCATCCGGCTTAGTAACTTGTCCGGCCTCTTTCTTATTTCAGGGTATTGACACTAACAGAATAGGGAGTCTCAACCAGTAAGCACATCCCCGGAGATGAGAAGAGAAGGGTTTCGGCACAGTTTATATACAGTTCAGATAATATCAAAGCGGTAAAACACACATTTTGCACATTTAGCATAAAACATGTAGGAAAATCAGATAAAGTCAAATACAACAATATATCTAAGCTCGAATTCTGAACCCCGAACCAAAGTTCTGGGTTCTGTTCGTCCCCAGCAGAGTCGCCAG
>NW_017678736.1:0-3066 GCF_001879085.1 Nicotiana attenuata
GACCTGCTTATGATGAGTCCAGATTCCAATCGGAACTGGCGGAGGACGACTTCAACGCCAAGGCTACAAAAACCTTTATCCATGAGATCCCATTGATCGGGAGACCCTCCGAGCCGAAAAGGTGGAGATGTATGAAGAAATACGGAGGCGGGAAATGGAATTCCTATTTAACGACCCTGCACCAGTTAACAAGATGTTGGTTCGTGAATTTTATGCCAACTGCCCATTGCACTTGGGTAGGGAGGTGATTGTTCGGGGTATGGTGGTCAGTGCTCAAATTCAAACAATTCGCCGGGTGTTGCGGCTGCCTCCGTTCACCAGTGACGTCGACTATTACCATGACAGGCCAGGGGTGACATGGGAGGTCATGACGGATGTACTTTGCACAGGGGGGCAGCCCATTTGGATACGTGACCAAATAACCCTCAACTCTAACTCTTTCACTCACTTGGCCAAGTGTTGGTTGACTGTTATCTGTAGCAGGTTCCTGCCATCCAGCAATACCACGGACGTGAACTTCAATAGGGCACTGTTGACTTGGTGCTTTATGACAGGGAAGGATTTTGATGCGGTCCGGATAATTGGAGATGAAATGGTCTTACGGGGACCGCTGCTGACAAAGGGATTCTATTTCCCTTCCTTGGTAACCACATTGTGCTTGATGAGAAACACCCCCACCAATCCTGCAGATGGAGATTTGCCTCCCAGAGCAGCTTTCAAAGCTTCTAGCATCAGAGTGGGCAGGGGTACACGCACCACAATTGAGATTGATGATGAGGAGGATGATCCAGTTCCTTTTGCACCGTCCAGGAGGTCTGTTGACAGTGCCGGGCCCTCTCGGCGCCCCCATTCTAGAGCAGACCTATCACGCTCACAGTCCTCCCGGCCTATGCTGCGCTCCTTGGAGGAAGAGGTCGCGGATCTCCGCACCTCGGTGGATGGTCTACACACGCGGATGGACGCCATGTCGCAGAGGCAGGCTAGATCTGAGAGCCGGTTTATGGCGTGGTTACGTGCATTGGGGAGGGCCTGCCATGTAGACCCCAGCACCGTCTCCGACCCGGATTGAGTCTCAGGGAAGTCTTCTAACCCTTCTGCTCTTTACTTTATTGATATGACATGGGGACATGCCATAATTTTAAGTGTGGGGTGGGAGACTTGCTCTAACTGTGTATTGTAATGTATATAGATGTTATTGTGTTGTAGCATTAGATGTGTTGTATATATGTGAGTGTGTTATATTAGGAGTAGCTGACTTGGCCCAACGACGGACACTTGTTGACGGGTCTCTTAAGGGTCAAAGTCAGATATACATAAAAAAAAAAAAAAAAAACCTTGTAGAGGGCTCTTCCTGATGACGGACTAGGTGGACAATACTCTTGAGGGAAGTAGTCTATGTAGAATTTTTTTTTTATTTTTTTTTCTTCTTTTAGGTAGTGTAGTACCTCCCCTTTGGTTTTTCTTCTGACCACGGTTCTTTTCCAAGGGTTTTTATTGAACCGGGTTAGGTAGATTTTTTCTTTTGTAGTTTTAGGATTAGATGGGTGAAGGTCAGAATGTAACCCCAAATGTGCACACTTGGAAAAAAACGAACTGGGGGTGTGATGTCTAAGCTTGTTTGTGGACTCATAATATATGCCTTAATTTTGCACATCTTGTCTGGCTAAAACACTCGTATGATTGTGTTGATGAACTGATTCGGAATGAGTTACATGCTAAGTGTGTGAGAGTTGTTACTTGCATCCTATGCTTGCATATGATACCTAGAACTTGCCCTGTGTGTTTGCAAAGCGAAATAGAAGTCGTTTGGTTTTAGAGATGATTGAGGCATTTCTTTGTGCAGCCCTTTATACTTGAGAATCCACCTGTGCATATTACCATAGTTAACCCCTTTGAGCTTGAAGCCTGTTCTTTGATAACCCTATAATGATCTAAATCGCTGTGTTTGAATAAGCGAATTTTTTGAACCTTTACCTCCTAGAAGCACTTGAATCACTAAAGAATATACAAAAGTCAAAGTGTGGGGTGGGAGAGAGTTAGTAAAAAAAAAAAAAGGGAATCAAGAATGAAGGTTCTGGTTGGTGAACTGGCAGTGTACAATAAATCTAAAAAAAGAAGAAGAAGAAGAAGAAGAAGCCAGTTGTACCTAAAGAAAAGTGGGGGTCACAAGTGAAACAAAATGTGGAATAATGATTGGGTTGAACATGAAGGTGAAACAAAAGGAAGTGTGTATTAAAAGTGCTTAGGGAGGTTAGTCACTATATCCAAATATATCCTACCCGTCCCTTAGCCTACATTACAACCTATAAAGACCTCTTGATCTTTGACTGAATGGCTCGATTAGTGGAGTATTACATTAGGGGCAAGCTTATGGTGTGTCTGTGTGGCATGTGAATGCTCTTTGCTGAGAGTGAGTGAATTCTTTCTATATATGGTTCCTTGTTGTTGAATTTTATGTGTGTGGAACTTCTCTCAAATTTTGTTTATGTGAGGGCATGTGACTCAGGAAGAAAAAGTGAGTCTTCACTTCTGTTAGAGTAATTAGAGTGAGCACAAGTGTGTCTTGGCATGAGAGTCTGCATTTGAGATATGATTGTGCACCGCTTAGGTCGATCTTTGACAATAGCAGGTGTGACATAAATTGGGGCAATGCATTGAGCAGTTAGGCCTAGAAGTGTGGTTTAGTTTGCTCGAGGACGAGCAAAGGTTTAAGTGTGGGGTGTTGATAATAGGTGAATTTGACTATAATCACACCTTAAATAATCACCTTCTTGTGTAGTTTTAATGCTAAAAGTGATAACAAAATGCTCTTATTAGTGCTTTTCATGATTTGCAGGTGATATATGTACAAGGAAGGCTAAGGAGCAGTTTTGGAGTCAAAAATTGGAGAAAAGAGGGCCAAAAATGTGTAAATTCCCAATGAAGCTACGCCCTGCCAGCCCTTAGGATTCAGAAAAACTGGTTTGGCCGCGGTTCTACCGCGACCGCGGCAGACCGCGGTGGAAGGCAGCTTCAGAACTTTAGAGATTCAGAGAGGGTGATTGGCCGCGGTTCTACCGCGACCGC
>NW_017678736.1:6568-10080 GCF_001879085.1 Nicotiana attenuata
GTTTTCCGACGACTCTGGTGATACCAAACTAAAATTTGGCTTTTGCCTTTGCCTTTGCCTGCCTTGTTATTGAGTAGTTCCCGATCAATTATCTTTATTTCCTGATAAAGTAAAGAAATAAAATACTCAACCTCTACATAATCAGCTGAGTTTTGAGTGAAATAAGGAAGAAACCATTAGTGCGTGGAGAAATAATAAATGTTTCTTTTCCATTTTGTTTTTTCTTTTATTTGGTTTTTTTTTAACAGGAGCATAATATACTATATGTTCAATATATACTCTCTAACTTTACCTCAAACCTTGTACATGAACTGCAGTCCATTGAAGAAAGTATCCAGTATTTATGAGGGTATGGAAAAGAGCCGCATCTCAAGGGATGTGATGTAAATAATCTACATGGGCGGTTCAACAAAATTGGCAGCCTCGAGCAAAACTTATTAAGAGGTCTTAATCTCTTTTGCAAAAAAAAATTAAAAAATTAAAAAATAAAAAGAAAAAATGGGGTCCTTTCACGTATGTATTTTTATTTATACAAAGTGGGTTGCTATGGTGGTAAACACCCTTTGTGAGTTAGAGTCACCCCAAGAGCATGGTGGGGAGTTCTTGGAGGGAAGAATGCGGAGGGTCTATTGGAAACAGTCTATCTGCCTCAGAGTAGATTAAGGTCTGCGGACACACTACCCTCCCCAGACCCCACTAGTGGAATTATACTGGGTTATTGTTCTTGTTGTTGTTGTATTTAAAGTAAATTTTTTAGATTTTTGAAGATGCAAAGTTGTTAATAAGTTTTTACATTCGATTCTCTTTATATATTTTTTTCACTTGACAATTTATTTAATGACAAAAATTTTCTCCTCTCTTTTTTGTGTGTTTTGAGTAATTTCATTTTTTTTTCCTAGTTGACACGTTTGAATTCTGATATTCGATAAAAAGTAATATACACCTATAAGGAAAATTTTATATCTTACCAGATGTAGAATTTAATTATAAGATAATAAAAAATTTAGAATAATATAACCTGATTCTACAAGTTGATAACTTGATATCACTACAAGATTTCACTGCTTCAATTTGCTTGTTGCAATGCTTGAAAACTTTAAGGAAAAAAAATGCATAATTTAATTTATTCAATACCCTTTCCCTATTTTTGAGAGAATAAACAGTTTTACGGAATGATAAAAGAAAAGCAGACAGTACAAGTTTTATTACTTATAAGAAAGGAGAAGAAAAGAATATTGATTATTAGAATGAAAATTTGAACGGCCGCCATCAATCACATGGCTAAATGGTTCTCTTTCATTTTTTAATAAAAATCTTATACTGTACCTTTTTACCATACAATAGTCAATAGTAATATTTTGTTAAGAAAAATTAACTATAAAAACTATATTATTAATTTAAAAAAATGGGGCCTCAAAAGCTTGGGACCTAAAGCCTTTGCTTTAATGGCTTGACCCTCCAGCCGGCCCTGATAATCTAGATGTAAGCATATGTAATTGATTTCACAGCTTAAATTTATGACCTATAGATCACACGAAAACAACTTTACTATTGCTCAAGTTCAAACCTTGTACATGTATATAAATTTATTAGTTAGTATAGCTAACAATTTTTTGAACCTAATACATTAAATGAACTGTGAAACTTAAAACTTAAACCCAAAAGACCCAAATTTTAGATTTAATATTAAGCAACTTCTTTCCATCGTTAGTCAGCCAATCGCATATCACATCACGACGATGCATGCCCTAATTTTCAACGTCAAGACGTGATCACTAAGACACGTAACTTCAGCTATATATGAGGAATATTGACGGGAAATAATTTAATATATCCAGGTCCAATCATTTGAAATTCACATGCTTGACAGTTACAATAGGACCAAATAATTGTTTTCTCCAAACAAAAGACGTGCCAATTTGATCGAAACAGACATGTTTATTACAACTCACAAGATTAACAAGCAACAATGGCAGTGACTTGGATATATTCATCTTTAAGTAAATTTTTATTCTCGACTCTTTAGATAAATAAGTAATAAAGCTACTAGCACCAATGATAGTTTAACAAACATATGATTTATTAAAGTGTTCTTATGGGAAAAAAAATTAATAGTTTATTTTCTTAGTCATCTACTAATAATTTTTTGTTGATATACGCTATGAAGGTTAATCGAATTTATAATTAGACATAAAAATCAATATGATACTTAAATAATGATATCTTCTATGTAATTTTAATTTATCGAAATACCACTTTAAATTCGAAAAAGATATAAGAAAATCTTGGCATATGAATATGAAAGAACAAAGAGATGATTGACGCATTTCAAGAACGCATAATAAGAAAGTAATAAAATCTGTTATTTAAAGTAAATAAAAATGAATGTACTTTATAATTCTGTTAAATATTATATCTCGTGAGAGGATCTCAAATATTTCTAGACATCTTATAAACAAAATTCTATATACAGTATATATAAAAATTTATATATTTATATGTAGGTTTGGTTTTTTATTTACTCAATACCAAACAAAATCAAACCAAACCTAGTCAGGTTTTTTAATCGGTTTGGTTTGACTTTTCGGTTTGGTGCGGTTTTCCGGTTTGGTTTGTACACCCATACTTACTCATCGGCAGAGGCGGATGTAAGTGTAACATATATGAGTTCACTGCAACTTAGTAGTTTTTGCCTAAACCCTATATATATATATATATAGAAACCCTATATATTAAGAAATTCATTAAAAATCTATAATATTAGACTGTAAACTCAATTAACTATTGTATATTAACTTAAAGACACTATAGAAACTCACAAACTTCACATCCTAGATATGCGCATAAGAAACAACTCTTTGGAGAGTTCTTTAATTACTTTGGGAATTGATTCACTGTGCATAGATTAGGTGAGAGCTAAGCATATTATAAAGCAATATTTCTATAGTGACAGTCATTATCGTGGACTATCCGAGTTAGTTTACTCTCTTGTTAACCATGAGGTAAATTATTTGTGAAGGTCTTTATGGTCCTGTGAATTTCTTTGTTTATCTGGAGCCTGTAATTCCTAGAGATCCTAGAGTTTCCTCGTCACAGCTGCATTGCTTTAACTACTTAGAAGTGGCAATCAAATGCAAGCTAGAGCGAGTGATAAAAGGCCTGATCGTCTATAGTCATGATTATTATTCTTAATATTACTAATATCATCATTGTTATTTCGGCTCTAATTAACTAAAATTTACATTTGAAGAACAATATTCCATAGCCATTAGTTTAATTCTGAAAATTTCCTAACAAAAGAAATATTAGAAACCAAATGTATCCTTCGTTGTTCCATAAAAAGTGCTATTACTATCTATTCTTAATTTTAAATCTCGGTTTTCTTCAATTACTAATATTGATGCCCGTTTGGACATAAGAAATTTTTTCACTTTTTTAAGAAAAAATTTCATTTTTTTTTCGAAATCAACGTTTGTTCATAAAATTTCCAATTTTCACTTGAAGATGCATTT
>NW_017678736.1:12328-20196 GCF_001879085.1 Nicotiana attenuata
TATTCGCAAGTTGGAGGCTCAATTGAGTCAAGTGGTTGGAGCTTTTAATGCTCAACAATCCAATATTGATGATAGCAGCCAAGAAGAGCATGAATTTGAGGTATTAATTGGGGAGGTCAAAGTAGAACATCAACAACCTAGCCAACTAGAATTTGAAGATGTCAATATTGAAGAAGTGAGACTAGAGTCAGCCAAGGACATTGAGGATACAAATTTTGTCGACTCTAGTATCATTGATGTTGAGGATGCTGAAAGTCCTGAAGTTCATGT
Source organism: Nicotiana attenuata (assembly GCF_001879085.1). Classification (NCBI taxonomy): domain Eukaryota; kingdom Viridiplantae; phylum Streptophyta; class Magnoliopsida; order Solanales; family Solanaceae; genus Nicotiana; species Nicotiana attenuata. The sequence goes on from NW_017678736.1 coordinate 12,599, forward strand.
GTGTGAGCGCATTGGTCCTCACTCCAAACGTTTTTCTACATTGTGCTTGGATGACGATATGAAAATAGAGTCATCCGAGCCGATTGAGAAGTCAAGGAATGAGGAACAAGGTGCCTATATTCTAGAATTTTTCTTACTAGAAAGACAGGACTACATACCTCATCTAAAAGCCAAGAAGTGTAGAATAGTACAATGGTTGATTGGACCAATTAGATTTGTTCCTCCACCCTGGAGCATAGCCGAAAACTTGATGCCAAATTGGGGGTTCAATTCATAAGCTCGAGGTGGAGGCAAAAAAAAAAGTGATTCGCGTCGTACCCCGACGTTAAATCAAGCGCTTGTTGGGAGGCAACCCAACTTTACTGCTTTATTTTTTTTTTATTTTTTTTATTGTATTATTTTTGTAGTGTCAATTTGTGATTTTTTAGGAGCATGGATAGCAAAGCTATTGGAAGGATGCAACAGCAAACCAGATGGTTGGAACTAAGTGTGAGGTACCCGCACGAAGGACCAAGCTTGGGAGAAGTCTGAGTATCCCATGAATTGTTGATGCTTCGGCCTTTGGCCAACCAGGGAGTTTCTTTTATCCTCTTGTATGTATGGATGTGCATCGGGAACAATGCACAATTTTAAGTGTGGGTGAGAAGATTATCTGGGTGGCTTTCTATGCTATTTTAGTTGTGTTAGTTTAATTGAATAATCTTTTTTTAAATAGAAAAGATTGAACTTTTCCCGACGATGGATCTATTAGACAATTTTCTTGAGGGATTTAAGTCTAAAAAAAAGATTTTCTTTTGTTAGGTAGTGTAGCAATTCCCCCTTGGTTTTTCTTTGTGCCGTGGTTCTTTTCCAAGGGTTTTATTTGAACCGGGTGTAGTTAGTTTTTTTTGGGAGTAGGAGCCATTGTGTTGTGTTTTGAATTGAAGCAATATCTCTTGACTTGGTTATGCCTTGAGATCAGTGAGTACTTTGGTTGTGACGCTTAGGCTCAGTTTTTGACTCTTGTATAAGTACCTTAAATTGTATGATCTTAACTTTGCTTAACTACTTTGACTAGAGTGTCTTGATGAATCCAATCCTGAGTGAGTTATGTGCCATGTGTGTGTGAGATTTAGGTGTTATTCTGTGCATTGCATTTGATGCCTAGAACTTGCCCCGTGTGTTTGCAAAGCGAAATAATAGTTTTATTCAGTCTAGGAAGTGATATAGGCGTTTCTTTGTTGAGCCAGATATGTATATTTTACCCACCTAATTGTGATGTATCGTAGTTAACCCCTTTGAGCCTATAATCCTGTTTCTTTGGCAACCACATTACAAGCCTTACCCAATTATTTGAATTGACCATATATTTGAACCTTTTCACCTCTCACGAGCACTTGAATTGTTATGAACTTTGTAAAAGTTAAAGTGTGGGGTGGTTGGTTTGGCTTTTGAGTGGAACCAATGAAATAAGGAGAAAGGTGCACTGATTTGAAAGAGCAAGAGCCACTTTAATTGACAAAAAAAAAAGAAAAAAAATAGTTGTATTGCTGTGAAAAAATATTCTTTGATAGTGGTGACTCTTGATGTAATTATGCTTAAAGAAGTATGGGGTAATATACATTGATGTGAAGGTGGAGTTTGGTTTGACATAAGTATGAGGTTTGAATGTTAAAGTATATGTATTTAAGTGCTTAGGGAGGTGTAGTCACTCTTATATCTAAACATATCCTACCCGTCCCGTAGCCTACATTACAACCAAATAAGTCCTAATTGATCCTAGATGAATGAGCTCGATTAGTGGTGTAGTACACTATGGGCAAGCTTGTGGTGCATCTTTTGTGGCATATGAATGTTATTTCTGAGAGTGAGTGAATTCTTTCTATCTTGAGTTCCTAAGTGTTCTTAAATTTTATTGTGTGGGACTACTCTCATTGGTTGTGTGAGGGCACTTGATTCATGAAGGAAAGGTAATGTCATTGACCTCTATGTTAGAGTAAGTGGGCGAGTGATAATGCGTGGTACTTGTGAGTCAAATCTTGAGGTTAAGATGTTACGCTTTTCTGCTTAATCTATTTTAAATATTCCTGGCATAATGAATTAGGAGAGTTGTTTAAAAAGGTCGTGTCTATAAAAAGTGTAGTTTGATTGCTCGAGGACGAGCAATGGTTTAAGTGTGGGATGTTGATGTTAGGCTAGAAACCCGTGTTTTAGCTGTAGTATTACATGCCAATGACTGCATTTTTTACGTGTGTTTGAGTTCAAATGATAGTGAATTGCACTTAGTACGTGTTTTATGCCTTGCACGAAGTGATCCTGAGCTCAAAAGTTAATTTGGAGCTAAATTGATCAATTTGGAGCTTTGAAGTCTGAGTAAAAGCCCAATACATTAAGCCGGGATCGTGTTCGGAGGTCGTGTACCAAGTCCGGATGTTAAAAGAGCACGAAATAAGTTCACTTTGAGAAAATTACACTGCCGCGCCGCATGGGGCGCCGCAAGGCGCGACGCAGCAATGTAAAATGCTGCCTGATGCGAAAATATGAAGCTGCAGATAAAATGCACTACCGCACCGCATGGTGCGGCGCAGCCTGCGGCGCGGCTGTTCAATTTTTACATAGCTAAGTCCTAGTTCGCGCAGGAATGGGTTTTTTTCATCTGGGCCCGACCCTACTTGGTATAAATATATGTAAAAACGCTATTTTGAGAGGTTGGACATACTATTGACACAGGTTGGACAGATTTGAGACATAGATTCGACCTAAGGAGCCAAGAACACATTGGGAGCAAGGCGGAGAATTCTTCTACGAGTTTTTCCTTCCTCTTCCTATTTTTCATTGTTGGTTATGACTTTTAGTATTGTAGTTTTACATACTATTATGAATAACTAATTTGTTATCTAGAGTTTTGATAGAACCTTTTGTAGGATAAATTCTTGTTATGTTTTTATATAATTGAGCCGTAGCTTTTCTCTATTTGTTCAACTACGTTTATATTATGGTTGGTTGAAGAGCGCTCAATTAGCTGTGCCTATTTAGTATGTATTACTCGGGAGAGAGTGCATATTTAGGTAGTTGTTGAACAACATCACTCCCAAAGTATAAGAGGGATCTATAACTGCGGGTTTAAAGGCGGGATTAGGGATAACGAAGCCTTGGGTGCAATCTAAAGTGAGTTGTAATAAACAAAGTCAGCTAGCGTAACTCGGGAGAGTGCGTCTAATAAATTGTGGTAATTACTCGGGAGAGAGTTACAACAGTCAGAGCGTTCATGATCGTTAGAGAATACTTATGCGAATTTATAGAAAACGTAGCGGGAAGGATTCCGACAATTGTGGAAATCATAACTCTAGACCTCCTTAATCTTGACTCCAATCATTATCCTTGTTAATTGATAGTTTTACGGTTTTCTAGATTTGTTAGTTAAGTAGATAAAAATAAAATATCATAATCTTTATAATTAGAAAATTGTTTGGACTTGTGTTTGTTAGCGATATTGAACAACTATAGCTAAGTCTTAATTCTCTGTGGGATTCAGCTCCGGAATTGTAAACCGGATTATATTTGCAGCGATCGCTTATCCTTTTTAGGACTAGAGTTGGACGTGATAAGTATGCTAATGCAGATTTGCTTTCGAGCATGCCCTAGCTTCACGTGATTAGCTGCCACCTATGTTCCGACTTCTGAGTGAAATAGAGCGTAGAATTTTACTCTGGCTTATTCAATGGTTGAGTTGCCGCATGGGAGAAATGTCCTATCTTATACTTTCTATTTTCTCGTTTTATTAGTCGTACTTTAACTTAGTACAATTATCAAGAGAAGAGTGGAAAAAAGTTACGTAATTGTTTAATATTTGTTGAGACACATGTGGGATTGCCTTCTTAACTTTTTGCACTATACAATGACCGATTAAGAATAAAGTTATACGAATCCTGTTAGACAAAAACTTTCTATTTAAGTGAAAAATGATAGAGAGGCGGTCTTATTGTTCATCAAGTTTTAAACCATGGGCTAATGGCTCTACAAGATTTCTCGGTTATAAAAAAACAAAATTAAATCAAAAAGAATAAAAGTGAGTCTCATGAAGTTCACAGTCACATAATTTGGACAACCAAAAAGAAAAAGACGGGACAATCGTTTACGAGAAAGGCGAGAGGAAGTCACAATCTTAACCTAAACAGATGCTCACCTAATCGCATAAACTAAAGATAACTAATGGATGTATAATATATACATAATCTATATAAAATATGTGTATAATAGTACTTAATCAGTATATAATGTATGTATACTAGCTAAATAAAGTAAACAATCCGGCAACTACGATGAGCAGAAGGAAGCAGAGTGGTAGGGAAGTGTTACAAGTTATATCACACTTGATCTAACTTCTGCTAGTGAGACTTAGAACTCAACTCGGGCGGGAGTGTCTGGAGTCAATTTCTTTGATGTCCTAGTAACTATGTCATAAACAGGGTTTCATAAAGGCTTGGACTATACTTATCTACATGCCACAAATCTGTTACTTATTGCACCCAAAGGTGGCCAAATTGTCAATGAAGTGACTCAACCATGGATTCAAAACCTTATTGGGCAATGCTACGCGTCCATGCTAGTAAAAGATGAGCAGAATAGTCGAGGAGCTCCTAAGCTAGTCCGGATACTACTGTTATAAGCAAGAAAAACAAAAACAAAAAATAAACGTAAAATGTACTTCAGACAGTCCGGATATGCAAGCTCTCGCCACTAAGTAGTAAACACCCAAAGATTATTACTGATCCTGCTGTCACAGTACTTGGTCCCAAGCCATTGGTAAAGTACAATCAAGCTCAAGTAAAGTAGTCAAGAAATATAAGAGAAACATAAAATCCAGTCGTATGTTCTATATATACATTTTTATGGATTTTTCAGAACTTCTAAGGAGCCTTAAAGTGCCCAAAAAAAAGGCATTTTGACCCACGGTATACTAGTGTGGCAGAAGAATCACAGCATACTTGTTTATGAGAACAGTTATAATCCTGTTGACTGTCTTAGACCATGCGCCGTCCTTAAACTGAATTGGCACCAAAATATTTGACCAGTAAACAAAGTATTATTCAACAACTTGGCTACTCGAGAAGTTCACCTTCCAACCCAAGGTATAGGAAAATGTAAAAAGGAGAGAGTAAAGGGTCTTGAACAGAGGTCGCCGTTGCAATCCAACCATAAATTGCAACAAAGCACCTGCAGAAGCAAAGAAGTAATAAACCTCACGGACTGGAAAAGTAGGGAAAAAACACTACTACTACAACCAGACAACGATAAAGAGGGAAAAGAAAACAATTATTTTCATGTTACAACAAATAAATGTATATGTGAAAAAAAAAACCTCGATTCCCCACCCTTTTTTTCCTTTCAAGTACAGACAAACAAGAAATGCTTTGAAACTGTTTTTCTTAGCTGAAAGACCCATCCCCACCCCACCCCACCCCCCACCCCCTTTTTTTTTTTTGGTAGAAATCACCCATTCCCCACTCTTGAACTGGAAGATACCAGACAAATTGGTAACGATACTGTGATCTCTCAATTATTGTCACCTTGATAACAATATGAACAACTATGATAAAAGTGAATGGGAAGCTAGTGACCGCAGTTCATAAACAGATCAGCAGAAGAGCTCTCTGTTTAGAACACATCACTCATCAACTAATATGATGTCTGATACAGTTGTGCTGCTCTTTACTATTAGTTTCCTCACCAAAGAAGCTTTACATTGATGACCCTCAAAATCATCTAACGCAACACCTAACGTGTTCCTCTTCGAGCCCCCATCCACACACAAACACAAACCAAAGAAGAAGGTCCATAATCGATTTCCCCTTTTAATACTTTTTGCTGTTAAACGGCTTTTTGTGATTATGTTTCAGATGATCCCCTAGTAGTAATTGAATTGCTGAATACTAGAGACTGCATATTGAATCAGCAATGTACCTGTACACAATATAAACCAGCAATAAACTTTCTCAGCTGCCAAGGAGAACTCTCTTTGGGTCAAGCTGGCCACTGCAATAACTTGATGGAACAGCAGAAAGTTCCTGTCTTCCTCTCCACTCTTCACCAGGTTTCAAAGTGATAGGTTTTTCAACTGCAGCAGCCTCAACACACAGCATGTGCTTGTACTCTTCATCTCCAAAATCAGCCATGGCCTTTGCCTTCTTGTCCCAAGGGTTCCACACAACTGGGAAGAAGAAATTACAGAAAGAAGTTACTTTCCATTATGAAAAGCCAAAGAACTACAGTGAAAAGTTAATAATGCTGGATACTCCACTTCATACGTTCTACAAATGTTGAGTTTCTACATGGCAGAACAATTTTTTTTTTTTTTGAGAAGGAACATGCTAGAACAATTTTGTCAAGATATACTTAAGAATGGCATGGGAGGAAAAGAGTTCTGAGAAGATCAAGCTCTTATCCATATGAAGCACAAAATAGTGACTCTTTCACGAAGACTGACATGGGTGAAAATGTACACCTAGATAATTGAGTTTCCTAACCCATTAGAAGCACAAAACAATGATTTTTCCCTTGTTGCAACCAGGAAAATATGCATATATTTGGTTCCTATCCCAATGAGAATAAGCAATCAGTAAACCAATTTACTCTTTACATAGATGAAACTCATTGCCCACAGGAAAGCTCTGAAGATTGTCAATTACCTGCATCCGGTAACCCATCCTTACGGAGCACAAATGTTCGTTTCTTTTCATGATCCAGGATCGCAATTTTTGTGGGAGTACTGAGATATATTTTATCCACCTAATGAACACGGCAGAAACAACATAAGAAACAAATGATATGTGCCAAGCAATGCAAGGAAATAGTCGAAGCATCAAATGATAAGATGTTTACTTCAGACTCAAAGGTAATTGCATCGCCTTGCTCTGTGAATCTCTCCTTATTCTCAAGATAATCAAGTGTCTCTAGCCCTTCAACACGGACTTCACTGTTAAAAGAAAAGGAGAAATGATGTGAAGAGCTCAAAAATCAACCCCAGGATAATACAGTCTTAGAAATGTTTTTATCCTTTAACTAGCAGGTCAATAAACTAGGAACAGTATTTAGACTCCTCCCCAGGTTAACAAAACTCAATGGACCTCTTCTTTAACAGCCCAACCCGCTAGTGATATTGTTCGCTCTGGGCCTAGGCCCTCACAGGTTTAAAACGCGTCACTAGGGTCTAAGGCTTGTTAACTTATATACCCAGCATCCTCCTATGTTTTGCCGATGTGGGACTCTGTTTAAAGTCAAGGGTATTACATACACCCCCTCTTATGGACTCAGCGTCCTCGCTGAGGTTTGCCCCACCGCATGGGATTTGCCTAGACTCAGCACTGAGGTTTGCCCCGCGTAACCGGGATTTGCCTAAACTCTGTTGAACTCTGACCCACCATCGACAAGGCTGACACAAGAGTAACTCTGATACCATCTGTAACAGCCCGGCCCGCTAGTGATATTGTCCGCTATGGGCCTAGGCCCTCATGGGTTTAACACGCATCACTAGGGTCAAAGACTTGTTAACTTATATACCCAGCATCCTTCTTGTGTTTTGCCGATGTGGGACACTGTCTAAAGTCTGGGGTGTTACA
>NW_017678737.1:0-20190 GCF_001879085.1 Nicotiana attenuata
TTTAAATCATCTTCATGCATAAAAATCATTTTTTATCATTTAATTAGCTATTTTTTACAAATTATTTTATCAATAAATTGGGTATTTAACAAATAGCCCCTTTAATTATGTTTAAATTCGGACCCCCAAGCCCAATTCAAATTAAACCTTGGCCCAATCCGCCCCAGCCCAAATAAAATGACCCCTACCCGACCCAGAACCTCCTCTAATTGTGGCCGTTGATCTCTGAGACCAACGGTCAACGTTATCCCTTTCCATTTTAATCCAGCGACCCCCCAAACCCTACCCATTCTCTTCAATTGCGCCGCCTCTGAATCCTCTCCTCCTCTCTTCACTCTCAGACAAAACTCAAACCCTAGCCCCGTCCTGTTCCATCGGGTTCCTCTGTGACTTCAGGCCCCTGCCGGCCTCTTACCTCTTCTGGTTGTTGGATTTTGTTGTTTTATGAAAGAATCTCAAAGAGATCCAACTTAGATTTGTTCAAAACCATTTATGAATCTACCTACGGTCATTTCCATTTGTGAGTACTATTATCTTTGTGTTTATGGCTCGAATCTATGGTTCCAAACCAGATTTTCTTTCATCTCTGTCATTCTCTTAAAACCCTAGTCCCTTGCTACTCGAATCTGTTCAGATCCTTGTAGATCTGAGATAGTTTTAAGCTTATTTTGTTATTTCTCTTAAAAAACTTTCTGTGTTTTCTTATTATTAACCGATTTTTGTCTTCTCTAAAGCTAGGGTTTCACCCCTTTAAGTTTCTAAAAAATACTAACTTTTTAAGTGTGTAACCTTAATTTTCTTTACTTGTTCGACTGATTCTCATGGCTGTGTTCTAAAACCCTAGGGTTTTGATCTCTAACGAGTTTTCTGTCAAAATGCTTAGACATTTAAATGCTTTCAACTATGGTTTTCTTCTTTACTATTTCGACCGATTCTTTTTGAGTTTCATCTCTATGGCTTTGACATATCCTAGGGTTTTTGATTCTCTTACTATTTATCCCGTTGTCTTTTGCCCGTTACCTTTAACTCTGTCAATTAAGTTGTTAATTGATTTACTTACCTAAATTAGGGTTTGAATTTAGTACCCATATTTCCTTGGTTAAGTTTTACTTGTTCTTACCCTATTTATGTATCCGTATTCAATATGCTGTAATCAGACCTATGTGCTTCATGCTTATTGATATTAATCAGCATATCTACTTCTATGTTATTAAACCTATGTGCTTTATGTTTATTACTCTTAATCAACATGCCTACTTCCATGAAATTAGACCTATGTGCTTCTTGTTTTCAGCATGTTTGTTAGACCTATGTCTATTTGTTTCTCAACTAGCATGAGTTCTGTCCTGTTTTAAGTGTTCACCCCTTTACAAACTCCTGATTAACTCATGATTTTTATGCTCTCAACTTTTGTTACCTTTCTGTATGATTGTCTGATCCCAGCATGCTGTCTCTGATTATTATATGCCTGTATGTTCACCTAGTAATAGCTAATCGATTAAGGCTATGTGAAACCTTGTTCAAACTAATTACTACTCTGTCCTGTCTGTTATGATTGCTGGAGTTCATGGCTGAACTCCTTCTGCTAAATGTGTGTTGTTTGTGGTTCTTATAATCTAGTAATCTGCTTATATGCACTTCTGAAATCCAAACTATTTTTCTAAAACAAAAATGTCTTCTATTTTCATACATTATTTTCAACTCCTACTCTTAGTTAACTAGGGTCCCGCCACCCCCAATGTGAGCACTGCTTAGGGTCCATGAGACTCCTCTGAACTCTGACACATTGGGGCTGGTTTCCAATCCTTTATGAACTGCTTCTGAACATTTGTTCTCTAGTGTGAGCACCGCCCTGGGTCCTTAAAGCCCTTGTGAACTCAGACACACTAGAGATTTGGGTTCTTGGTACTTTGCCAATGGTTACGGTGTATCTTTGAGCTTTGGAGCTGTTATGGTTCGAAGGCCTGGGTTATCCGGATGCATTGGGCCTGCTGCAGGCCTCCTATAGTTATATATTTTGTAATTTATTCATTTGCTTATGGTCTGTAATAATTATTTTGTAATAACGATGGGGTAATAGTGAATTGGGAAAAAACTAGGCCTAGTTTAATGTTTGCATGGGAATGGAGTAGAAAACCTTATTTAGATGTCCACTCCTTTCAAATATTTTCACTACTATATGCTAGTTATCCTGCCTATAGGTTATTTACATTCTGTTACTGTGTGCAGTAGATAACATGCCTATAGGATTTAATTTGTTCAACATGTCCTGACCCATTTTTAGATGTTATGCCTATAGGACCAAAATAATTCTGAATATCCTTTCAAGATTCGCACAACTGCATTTAGACACCATGCATATAAGGCTATCAAATCAATTTCTGCATTTAAATCACGCCCACAAAGTTTCAAAATCGGTTCTGCATTTTAAGAATCACGCCTATGAGATTTTGAATCATTTCTGCATTTAGATACCATGTCTATAGGAAATTTCAGAACTATTTCTGCATTTAGATACCATGTCTATAGGAAATTTCAGAATCATTTCTGCATTTAGATACCATGTTTATAGGAAACTTCAAAAAATAGATACCATGTCTATAGGAAATTTCAGAATTATTTCTGCATTTTGATACCATGCCTATAAGGTCTTAAGATCAGTTCTTCTACACTTAGATATCATGCCTGTAGGGTCTGCTAAAACCAGTAACTGCTTACAGCTCAGATACCCGGTTTATAAAATTATGTCCGACTATCACTTAGCCAATCTTGTAGGTTAATTGGATTCTGGGTTTAGTATTACTATTTTCCTGCTGCTTGAAACCTGCCCAGATTTAGGAAGCAATAAAATCAGTAGGCAAACTGATTAGGTATTTAGTGCCTCGCCTTAATAAAACTGCTGCATATTTTGTATTCATCTAGATCTCCTGCTATAGAACTTTGAATCGTTTTAAAACTGTTTGTTAGAGGCGTGCAATTGTTTGTCTATTTGTGGGTAAATATGAGCCCCTAATTGCATCTTTATGTGATAGTCCTACTTGACTTTTTGTTTGTCGCTTAATTTTCGCTTTTTAAAACAACATAGGTAAGTCTAGAACTTCCTTAAATAGAGGTCCTAAACACCTCCAGGGCCACAGGCAAGGGATGGGTAATGCACGTATATGGCACGTACTGGATACTATTAGAACGCTTAGGTAACAATAATTAAGGGGAGGGTAATCGGTAGTAAAGGATATGATGACCTGTGCGTTAATGCTATGTGTAGCACCCCAACTTGGGGACGATTACCAAGTATTGCACAGAAGTGATTCTATAGGCTAAAAAACCCAGGACCCCTTTACTCCTTGTTTTAAACGTGACATCTATTTTGCTTTATCTGCTTATATGACTAATTCACTTAAATCGAGTTTGTCTGGGACCCACCGTTGTGGACCTTGAAGGGTGCCTAACACCTTCCCCTCAAGGTTATTTCGAGCCCTTACCTAGTCTCTGGTAATGCAAACTGGTTTATGAGTTATTTGCTTTAGGTGCCCTAACGCACCTTAAATGCGTTAGGTGGCGACTCTTCAAATTCCATACCCAAATTCCCAAAAGGAAATGAGTTGTCCCAAAAAATGTCGAAACCCGGACTCTGCGAGGAAAAAGGGGGCGCGACAGCATGGCGACTCTGTTGGGGATTATTTTTTAGGTTCTTACCATAACAAATTTATTTTTGTGAATTAGTCTTGAACATGCTTTATCCTGTTAATACATGTGTACCCTTTCCCTTCCCTTTTATTTGAATTTAATTGCCTATTTTTTAGTATCCATGATTTCCTTTATTACAGAAACTGACTTGTCTTCTTGTTTTCTTTCTTAACGTCTTTCAATTATTAAATACTGTATTTATCATTCTTTTAACGTGCAAATACATGACAACATGCTATTTATTGTTGCATAAATCATGCTCAACATCATATTCCACTTGTGCGTAATCAATCCTATAGCAACACTTGATGAGTGTTTGCGCCCTTCCTATATATCACCCTTTAAATCCGGAAAGGCGTATTTGCGGTAAAACTAGTCAATTAGTGTAGTCGACGGTTCCATGCCTTTCCCCCTCGAGTTGTCCGCTTGAGGGTACCAGTCTAGACCTCTCTAGAAACCTTACTCTGATTAATTGTACATGCATCATGGTCAAACCTAGCTGGGTTAGTATGTTGTCCACATAATAACCTTTTAAGACAAGCCTCGTCCAAAAGTCCATCGGGTTTTCCATAATCCCAACGGACGCAAACACGATTGTGTGCATTAATTTGGAGAAATAAGTGCCAATATGCTAGTTATTGTTGTATAAATAGTCGGATCTAGAGGGGGAAAGGGCCTAACCATATTTGTTTTGCAGGAAATGAGGCACGAAGTCCCCCGGTTCGGCATGGTCTGCAACATACCACCATTCTTGCTAGATTGGTGGGAGGATCTTCCGTCAAGTGATAAGAATCATGTGAAAATGGTCTTGGGAAATTTGCCTTTTTTATTGGACCTCCAGCCGAACAACATGTTAACTGAAGCTGCTACAATGTTCTGGGACAAAGAAAGGGCCGTGTTTCGCTTTGGAAACATAGAAATGACCCCTCTCTTGGAAGAAATAGGGGGATTTGCTGGGCTACCTTGGGACAGTCTTGGTTTATTAGCGCCAAAAAATCGCTCTACTAGGGGGTTTCTGAAAATGATGGGATTCAAGAAGAACGATGACTTGCAGTGCCTGAAAAATTCCTACATACCCTTGGACTTCCTCTATGAACGATACGGTTACGGCAGAGCTTATCGTGTTTTTGATGACGAATTCTCCATCACTTCCTTGGGATGGATCCACCGCAGGGTTTTTGTGTTCATCGTTTGCTTCTTGGGTATGTTAGGGTTCCCGATCCAAGGGGACAAGATCCACCCAAGACTGGCCATGGTAACCAAAACTTTGATGGAGGGGATCGAAGGGCAGACGTATACCATTGTCCCTATGATCATAGCAGACATCTACCGGGCCTTAGAGCGGTGTCAGAAGGGGTACAAATACTTCAAAGGTTACAATCTGCTGCTGCAAGTTTGGTTGTTAGAACATCTCCAAAAAGGTCAATACCGTCAAGAGTTTTCGCAAAGGCCGTGGAATGATCACATAGCCTTCCATCATCCTAAGAAAATGACCTATATCCCAGACAGGTTTGCTCAACCAGAGGATGCTATAGGATGGGTGCAGTTTTTCAACAATTTGACAGAGGACCAGGTTCAATGGATGTTCGAATGGTTCCCTACCGACGAGTTCATCATCAGATCTAGGGATGTTCCACACTTGGTATTGATCGGGTTAAGAGGAATATACCCTTATGCTCCCCTTAGGGTTATGAGATAGGCAGGCAGGAAGCAGGTCATACCACAGGGCACAGGTTGCTAAAATGAGTCACTTCATAGCCGATTTTCAGGGCGACGCCATTCCATACAAAAGTGAAGCACAACACTTGTGGCACTTGAAGATTATCGTGGAAAAGGATACTATCGAGTCGGATCGGTATCACGCCGGTCACGTGTACTTCTACCCCTCATGGTTGGATGATAGCATAGGAGGTATATTCGAGCTAAGGGTTGGTCCAGGAAACAGGGTCATAGACGAAGTTGCTGAAGCACATGTGAAATATAACAAGCTGCGCAAAAGAGTTCACGAGTCCGAGGCCAAGCACCTGGAGCGACACAAGATCGACATGGAACTAATCAACGAATGGATAGAGAGGAATGTTAAGTCAAGAGAAAGGTTGGCGTATCTGGAGTACAGTCTGATGGAATTAGAAGGAAATATAAGGAAGAGAGTCACCGATTGCCAGAACATTGAGGGAAGTGAAGGAGGACATTTGGCAAGGGCATACTTACTGCTAAACCTGCGTGAACTAGGGGATCTGATCGACAAGAGCATCCAGCCTGGAGAAGGTCCTTCTGGGACCAAATAGATTAGGTTTATTTGCTTTTTCAAATGTAATAAAGCCAAGTGCCATTAGTGACTTATCTTATTTAGTGTCGTTTTAGTTTCATCTATTTTTACATTAATGAAATGAGGCAATTATTGGCACTGAAATTCTCCAAATCTATTTGTCCCTAGGCCTACCTCGGGCACAACGAGGCTCCCAAATTAGGATGCGAATTTACATTCCCGCAATATTTGTTTAAATACTGCAGGCATTTTTAGAATCCTTACTAACTTGTTTACCTTTTATTTTCTTTACTTTTATTATTCCCATCCCCTAAGGTTGGTTCGCACATACTGGCATCATCAGCATATCACACCAGATCTAGAGGCCCTCCACCTCCTCCTCCTCCAAGTAATACGAAAAGCAGGGGGAAAGCTAAGATGGATTACTTGAGTGGTATCCGAAAAGAAAACCCTGAGAACGTCAAAACTTCAGACGGTCGGAGCACTCCGACCCATAATGAGTTGGTCCTGCGATTAGAGCAGAAAATACTGGAGTTACAAGGAGAACTTGAGCAGGTCCGCAATTTGGCAAACCTCTCCCTCACCTTAAACATCCCAGACATTAACCAACAAAATGCTCAAAACCCAACACCTCCTCAGAATACGCTAAACCAACATCCACAAAATCCTCCCGCACCCCATCAATACGCCGCACCACCCCAAAACCCCAATCCTCTACCGTAGGGGTGTTCATAAAGACCCGAAAAACTAAACCAAACCGAAAACCAAACCAAACCGACCAAAAAACCCGATACTTTTTGGTTTGGTTTGGTTTGGTTTTGAATTTTAAAAACCGATCAAATTTGGTTTGGTTTTGGTTTTAACCAGAAAAAACCGAACCAAACCGACTATAGGAGTAGCTATTTCAAATTTATTATTACACCTATAAATATGTATATTGTTATACAAAGTTTCAAAAAATTTATGGTAAATGTTAATAGTTTGCACATTTTAATATAGTTCTTTACCTTTACATTCTAGTTTGATTGGTAGCTTTCTTTTGTTTAGTGTAAGAATCCATTTCGTGTTAAAAATAACATATATTTAATTGATTCCTTAAATTATTCATCACTATTTGATTCAATTATCATCAATATATCTTGGTAAATAATAGATTTCTTAAAGGGAAATTGATTTGATAGTGTTACATTGAAAATGTGGTCGCCGGAATATGTGTTTGGTAGTGTATGTCTTATATTTAAGAAAAAACCGACAAATAACCGAAAAAACCAAAAAACCGACATAAATCGAATCGAAAAAAACTGACTTAATTGGTTTGGTTTGGTTCTAATATTTGAAAACCGACTTACTTGGTTTGGTTGCTTTTTAGGGAAAAACCGATCCAAACCAAACCATGAACACCCCTACTCTACCGGTACCAACTCCTCTACAACACCACCATCAACCAACCCAGTACCCACAAACCACTACCTATCACACTCCTCAGAACACACCACAACCTATTCCCGACCCTCAAAACTCCACCAACGATCACCACTACACCCAAATCCCTGGCACCCACCAAAACAACCCCATATACGTGGAAACCGTACACTCCACTCAACCAATCTCCTATACACTAGAATCCACTGAGAAGGACCTGCTCATCAAGAACATGGCCGAGGAACTCAAGAAGTTGACGAGTCGCGTTCAGGGTGTTGAAGGAGGCAAGGGGATAGAAGGTCTGATGTACGAGGATTTGTGCATACAACCAGATGTGGAAATGCCGAAGGGTTACAAACCTAACAAGTTCAAAATGTTTGATGGAACAGGTGATCCCAAGGTTCATTTGAGAACTTATTGTGACAAGCTCGTGGGGGTCGGAAAGATGAAAGGATCCGAATGAAGCTCTTCATGAGAAGCCTTACCGGGGATGCCCTGTCCTGGTACATAAGCCAGAATCCTAAGAAATGGGCCAATTGGGTGAGCATTCGGACTTCATGGATTGGTTCAGGTTCAATACGGAGAATGCACAAGATGTCTTCTATATAAAGAACTTAAAGAAGAAGCCAACTGAGACTTTCCGTGAGTATGCTACTCGGTGGAGGTCAGAAGCAGCCAAGGTCAGACCAGCATTAGACGAGGAACAAATGAGTAAGTTCTTTGTCAGGGCACAGGACCCACAGTATTATGAAACTAATAGTCATTGAGAATCACAAGTTCTCCGATATCATCAAACTCGCAGAAAGGAACGAAGAAGATATCAAAAGCGGGATGGTGACAAATTTCGAGGCACTACAGGCCACGAACAAAGCATTACAATCAGGGGGCATATCAAAGAAGAAAGAAGTAGGGGCAGTAATGGTGGCCCAAGGCCCAAAATCTCCACTCACATATCAAACTCCTCCACCTACGTACCAACCCTCACCTCCTAGATATTCCCAACCCGCCACCGCTAACTCTTCCAAATAACCAGAAACCCCGACCTAAGTTTGATCGCAAACCACCCAGATAATACACCGCCATTGCTGAACCTATCGACCAGCTGTACGAAAGATTGAAGGCTACTGATTATGTCACCCCTATTCCTGCTGTGGCAATGGAGAATTCAACTTAATGGGTCAACCCAAACAAAAAACCTGTGCATATCATTCTGGTATGAAGGGGCACAACATTGATGAGTGCCAAACATTGAAAGATAAGATCCAGACATTGATTGATAACAAGGTCATACAGGCGAATAAAGCTGTACCCAACGTCTGTAACAATCCTCTTCTAGATCATAGGGGTGATGGGGGTACATGTGATAGAGACGGATGAAGAGTGGGATCCTGAGGGGTCGATCAGGCTTATTCGGGAAGGCAATGGCTTTAAGCCTGCAGTCACACTCACTCCTATTGTGGTACAGATACAGCCGTTAGTCGAAGTTCAGGTAACTGCATCGGTTCCATTTGAGGTAGAGGTAGCACCACCTGCAGCCACACCTGTTCCATTTGAGGTAGAAGTGGCCACAACTTTCACAGTGACAGTAACAACCACACCTCCTTTCAAGTCCAACACCATATCGTGGGACTATGTTGCTGAAGCTAGGCAAAAGGGAAAAGCAAAGATGGAAGAATCTGGGGCCACACAGGGAATGACCCGAACTGGAAGGATCTATACACCCGAACATCTGGGAGGATCAAGCAAGGAGACTGTTACTAAGCAACCTGTTATTGAAATGGGGCCAGACGATCTCTGGAGGAAAGTACAGGCAAGGGAATACTCAGTCGTCGATCATTTAAACAAGACTCCCGCCAAGATATCCATCTTGTCGCTATTGTAAAATTCGGAAGCACATAGGAGTGCTCTAATGAAGGTGTTAATTGAAGCTTATGTGCCCAACAAGATCACCAGTGGACAAATGGCCAACATGGTAGGGCAAGTGCTGGAGAGTCATATTGTCACCTTCCACGAGGATGAACTACTGCCTGAAGGGTTAAGTCATAATAGGGCACTGCATATCACAGTACAGTTTGAAGACAAATTCATTGCTAGGGTCCTAATTGATGGGGGCTCGAGCCTCAACATTTGTCCATTAACTACTTGAAAAGATTGGGCAAAGATTTCCATGAGATACGGACTGGGAGTATGAACGTGAAAGCATTTGATGGGTCTCAAAGGGCCACGATTGGGGAGATTAACCTTTGCCTGCAGATGGGGCCAACTTGGTTCGATGTGGAGTTCCAAGTACTAGACATCTCAGCTACATACAATCTTCTATTGGGTCGCCTCTGGATACATGCCGCTGGGGCTGTGGCTTCCATGCTGCACAAGGCCGTGAAGTTTGAGTGGAACCATCAGGAGGTGATCATTCACGGAGATGGAAGTAACCCCATTTACACCAGTCAAACTATCCCGGTGATCGAGAATAGAAGAAGGCTGGGTGGAGAAACTTATCACCATATTGAACATGTCAACGCAATTGAGAAGGACAAGTGGTGGAGTAACAAAATAGAAAGCATACTGGCATGGTTTGGGTATGAACCCGGCAAAGGGCTTGGGAAGAATCTCCAGGGCATTACTAAATCGATACAGCTGAAACGTCATGGCACAACTTTCGGGTTGGGGTATCCATACACCTGGCATGAGTATAATGACTGGTCGCCACCATGGCGTGGTACTTATTACCCCCTCGAGCAGCCGGTACCACACCTAAGTCAGACGTTTCATTAGGCCGATACAATATGGGGATCTGCAGAGGAAGAAGCTTTGGCTGGACTGAGAAACCTGTTCCTGGAAGAAAAGGATATAGATTGCAATGCGATAGTTGAGGAGGAGGAGGAAGAAGGCCTCACCATTCGGACTGTGGAGAAGGGAGTTATTCTCAGGAATTGGACTGCCACACCATCCCGGGCCCGCCGAGTTCCTGGGTAGCTTCGCAATCAGCCTGATTTGTTTTATAGCCATGCTAGGCATTTAAGATATTTTTAGTAATTCTGTTTTAAAAATGCATTTTGTTTCAAAATTATTGCTCGAGTCATCGATCCGTACTTGTTTTGGATATTTTCAAAATTTAATCAATGCATTGCTATTTATTATTCATTGTTATCTTTCACATTTTTTCTTCTACAGTATTATTATTACTTTTCCTGATGAACCGATGACTGTGACATGTAATGAGGCAACGCAATATAAGGATAGTTACTCGGAAGAAGGAGATGAAATATCTAAGGAAGTTGTCAGAGAGGTTGAGGACTTTGAGAACAAACCTAAGTCCAACCTAGACGAGACTGAAGCAATCAATTTGGGAGATTCCAAAACCGTCAAAGAGACTTGCATAAGCATTCACTTATCACCGTCAGAGAAGAAAGAATATACTCGTTTCCTGAAAGAGTATGAGGATATTTTTGCATATGACGACATGACCAGTCTGAGCACATCCATAATGGCTCACAAGTTGCCTACCAATCCAATGTGTCTGCCAGTAAAGCAAAAACTCAGAAAGTTCAAGCCAGATATGATCCTGAAAATCAAGGAGGAAGTCACTACGTAGATCAAAGCCAAAGTCCTTAGGGTAGTTGAGTACCCGACCTGGCTTGCCAACATTGTACAAGTTCCGAAGAAAGATGGAAAAGTCAGGGTGTGTGTTGACTAGCGGGATTTAAACAGAGCAAGTTCCAAGGACGACTTCCCGTTGCCAAACATACACATCCTGATCGACAATTGTGCCAAGCATGAAATCCAATCCTTTGTAGATTGCTTCGCGGGTTATCACCAGATCTGGATGGACGAAGAAGATGCAGAGAAAACAACCTTCATCACACCGTGGGGAATGTACTGCTACAAGATGATGCCATTCGGTCTAAAGAATGTTGGGTCTACTTACATGAGAGCCATGACAACCATCTTCCATGATATGATACATAAGGAAATAGAGGTGTATGTTGACGACGTCATCATCAAATCCAAGAAGGCCATAGATCACATAGCAGACATGAGGAAGTTCTTTGACAGGGTTCCTGCGGGAAAGCTGTTGGGAATCATTGTCAGCCGCTGAGGAATCGAGTTGGACCTGTCCAATGTTAAGGCTATCCAAGAGTTACCACCATCAAAGAGCAAAAAGGACGTGATGAGCTTCCTAGGACGCCTCAACTACATCAACTTCTTCATAGCACAGTCCACAATAATATATGAACCCATCTTCAAAATGTTGAGGAAAGATGCTGAAACCGGTTAGACCAAGGATTGTTAGAAGGCTTTTGACAAAATCAAGGAATACCTGTCTACACCGCCAGTCCTAGTCCCGCCAGAACCTGGGAGACCGTTGCTGCTCTATCTGTCTATATTAGACGGAGCTTTCGGATGTGTTTTGGGACAACATGACGATACAAGAAGAAAGGAGCAAGCCATATACTACTTGAGTAAGAAGTTCACACTTATGAAGTACGATAATCTCTACTGGAATGCACTTGCTGTGCTTTGACCTGGACAGCTCGGAAATGGAGGCATTACTTCTGTGCCTATACCACATACCTCATATACAGGATGGACCCTCTGAAGTACATCTTTCAGAAGCCCATGCCAACCGAAGTTAGCCAAGTGGCAAATATTGTTAAGTGAGTTCGATATCATCTATGTAACTCAGAAGGCGGTCAAAGGACAAGCATTGGTAGACCATCTTGCTGAAAATCCTGTGGGGAGAGAATGCGAACCCTTAAAAACGTATTTTCTTGATGAAGAAGTATCATTCATGGGAGAGGACATTGCTGAAGCCTACGACGGTTGGAGAATGTTATTCGATGGGGCCGTAAATTTCAAGGGAGTAGGTATTGGAGCAGTTTTGGTATCAGAAACAGGTCAGCATTACCCGGTATCTGCAAAGCTTAGGTTCCCTTGCACCAACAATATGGAAAAATATGAGGCTTGCATCATGGGACTCAATATGGCCATCGGTATGAGTATACAAGAGTTGCTGGTAATTGGCGATTTGGATCTTCTGGTACATCAGGTTCAAGGAGAATGGACTACAAAGAACACCAAGATACTACCATACTCGTATCATGTGCAAGAACTAATGAAGAGATTCACAAAGATAGAATTCAAACATGTGCCAGAGTTCAAAACGAGTTCGCAGACGCACTGGCCACTTTGTCATCAATGATACAACATCCAAATAAGAATTTTATCGATCCCATCCCGGTGAGGATCCACAATCAACCGGCTTACTGTGCTCATGTTGAAGAGGAAACAGATGGAAAACCTTGGTTCCACGACATCAAAGAATATTTGGCGAAGGAGAATATCCAGAGCAGGCAAAACATACTCAGAAACACGCTACGGAGGTTATCTAATCACTTATTCCAAAGCGGAGGAACCCTGTATAAAAGAACTTCTAATGTGGGATTGTTGAGGTGTGTCGACGCAAAGGAGGCTTCCAGATTTCTTGAGGAGATACATGCCGGAACTTGCGGCCCGCATATGAATGGTTTTGTTCTAGCCAAGAAGATACTCAGAGCTAGATATTTTTGGATGACCATGGAAATGGATTGCATCCGGTATGTAGAGAAATGCCACCAGTGCCAGGTACATGCAGACATGATAAAGGTACCACCAAATGAGCTCAACGTAACAAGTGCGCCTTGGCCTTTTGCTGCCTGGGGAATGGATGTCATTTGTCCGATCGAACCCACTACTTCAAACGGGTACAGGTTCATTTTAGTGGCTATCGACTACTTCATAAAATGGGTAGAGGCTGCTACTTACAAAGCTGTAACCAAGAAAGTCGTCGCAGATTTTGTCAAGGATCGTATTGTTTGCCAACTCGGGGTTCCCAAGTCCATTATCACCGCTAATGTTACACCCCGAGTTTTCATACGTGAGAGTACGTCGTAAGTCATTGATGTAAGCTCAAAAATGAGATTATATTTGGAAGAAAATAAAGTAAGTTAATCATGTTACCTTGGAGGTTACAAATATTTAATATCATGAATAACAAGTACCAAAAGGGGTTGGAAAGCTTAGTCGCTAAACGAATTGAAGAAAATAAGTTTCATCAAAAATCAACAAGTTTGGAATGTTATAACATATTCTTTTGGGGTGAGACTAGGGTGATTAACATGATGATGAGGTTAATTTATGAGTTATTGTAGTCGTATGATAGTTGTGTGTTATGTTTTTAAGTCAAACGAGTTATGGAACAAAAGTTAGCAAAGGTCATCACAAGTTGCATTTATAATGTGCTGAAATTTAGGTCAAATGTAGATGCACTTTTCTCCAAATATACTTGGAATCATGGGGTGTTCTACCTACCAAATTTAATATCTACGAGTCTAGTTTCTAACGCATTAAACCGTTCATCAATACGACATCGGAGTAGAGAGATATTCGCGTTTTCGCGAGACCGCGCAAGCAGCTCCCAATGGGACCCACTTAGGCGGTGGTCGACCTACTTCACTTTATAAACGATTTGGACGCCTATTTTTCACTTATATTCAACTCAACTTCGTCTCCAAACTTCTCCTAACCCTTCTAAACAGATTCCAGAATGGTTTGAAGTGATTCCAAAGTGATTACACCATATTTCAACATCAAAACTTAGTTCTAGTGAAGAACAACACCTCTTTGAGGTTGTGTTGTCATTGAGGATTGTTGTGGCCTGTATTTGGATGAAATTCCAAGTTTTTGCTGCTTTCTAAGGTGAGTATAACAGCCTACTAATTGTTCTTAAGCTTGCTTGTATGTTGGTTAAGTTGTTAGGATGATAAACTACAAGATAGTACTTGGATTAGCTTAAGTCACTTCTATGGTGTTGTATTGCTATTGAGGGTTGTTGTGAGCTGAATATAACTTGGATTTCGACTTGAAGTTACTATAGGAGTTGTGTGTATTGTGTTCTTGCATGTGCTTAAGGTTATCTTGATGTTGATTAAGTTAAATGGATGGAGTAGACATGAACTAGTGAATAAAGCTACTAATTGAAGATAGTTGGAGTTGAGGATTGTTTCCTTTGTTATAAATATATGGTATAAGGATGGAATCATTGATGAATGACTTCATTATCATGTTAATGATACTGTTAAATTAATGTATGAAGTCTATAAGGGGTGATATGGGTTATACGGATTCCAATCGGAGCTTGCCGCTCGTCGTGAAGTAGTTGTGACTTGTTGTTGTTATATGGTGTCTTGTTATTGATATTTATAGGTTGCTGGACTTCCCTGGCTGTTGTTGTTGGTATATGGTATTGGAGGAGGCCCTTGTTACAAGGGAGATGCTGCCCGAATTTACGTAGACGAGCTACTAGCTTAAGTTACAGACTTAGCCTTTGTTCAACACTGATTTTGAATCTCCTTATGCTATGATAGATCGAGTTGACTTGTTTGAAGAGTTGCTTGGAAGGTATTAAGGACTCAACATGTTTAAGGTATGTTAAGGCTCTTCCTTCATTCTTTTGGCATGATCTAAAGTGAAACGAACATAAACGATACGCTATTTCATAATGAATCTACTCCTAGCAACTAAGGTTTTCCATGTTATTCTTTCCTTACAAAGTTATTCCAAGAAAGTGTATATGATCCTTGAGTCCTAGTGAAGTTCATATTGATGGTATGATGTCCATAACGTTAATCGATGGTGCAATGACCTTATGTCACTCCAAAAGGTTTAGAACGTGACTCCATGAGTCCAGCATGCATTATATATGTATCTATTTTACTCTACCGAGCCGCGCTATAGTCGGCCGAGTAAGGCACCTATTGTGCAACCACTGATCAGTTGGGTTTACCGAGCTCCACGTGGCCGGGTACGATTCTACCGAGCCTTATGATGGCCGGGTACGTTTTTACCGAGTCCTCTTTGAGGTCGGGTATGATATGATGATGATGATTCCCACAGAGGCGTATGTTTTTAAAATTTTATGTATATATATGTATTATGCATTTCATGTCAGTAGCCCCCAGAGGCACTCAGATGTTACAGGTTGTATTTCCTCTATCTCTCTTTACATTACTGTTCTGGTTTATGCTTTCCTGCCTTACATACTCGGTACTTTATTCGTACTGACGTCCCTTTTGCTTGGGGACGCTGCGTTTCATGCCCGCAGGTCCCGATAGATAGGTTGACATTCCTCCTAGTAGGCTATTAGCTCAGCGAAGGTGTTGGTGTACTCCACTTGCTCCGGAGTTGCCTATTTGGTCAGTATGCTTTGGATATGTATTGATTGGTATGGCGGGGCCCTGTCCCGACCTTTATGATTTTATGTACTCTTAGAGGCTTGTAGACAGATGTCAGGTGTATGGATACTTGTATGGCCTTGTCGGCCTATGTTTTGAGTTTACAAATGGTCATGTCGGCCTTATAGGCCCGTATGTCACATGTATAAGTTTGTATATCATGTTGGGTCATCATACGTTAAGTATTCCCTTATGTTTTATTCTTGTTATCTTATGAAGGGTTTTCTAGCTCATTTACCCATGATAGTATGATAAGAAAGATATGTTACGTTGGTACTCGGTTGAGTAAGGCACCGGCTGCCCGTCGCGGCCCTTCGGTTTGGGTCGTGACAGATAATGCCGCCAATCTCAACAGTTACCTGATGAAAGCCATGTGTGAAACCTTCAAAATCAAGAACAAAATCTCTACAACATACATGCCTCAAATGAATGGAGCTGTGGAAGTTGCCAACAAAAACATCAAAAAGATACTAAGGAAGATGGTAGAAAATCATAAACAATGGCACGAGAAGTTACCCTTTTCCCTATTGGGATACCGCATTACGGTTCGCACGTCAACTGGGGCAACCCCCTATTTACTGGTTTATGGTACCGAAGTTGTCATTCCAGCCGAGGTAGAAATTCCCTCTTTAAGGATCATACAGGAAGCCGAACTCAGTGATGCAGAATGGATAAGGAGCCGCTATGAGCAACTGGCCCTTATAGATGGAAATAGAATGGACACAGTATGTCACAGTCAGCTTTATCAGAACAGAATGTCCAGAGCTTTCAACAAAAGGGTCAAACCAAGACAATTCGCACCATTGACAGTTGGTGCTGAAGAAGATCTTCCCGCATCAAGATGAAGCCAAAGGGAAATTCTCTCCCAACTGGCAAGGTCCTTACGTGGTTCACCGGGTGCTAACAGGAGGAGCACTCATACTCGTAGAGATGGATGGAGAAGTTTGGCCAAAACCAATCAATTCAGACGCAGTCAAGAGATACTGCGTGTAATATTGTTTACATTCATTCATGTGATGTAATTGAACTAAGCTTGACCTGATTCCCGTTTAAGAGGGGATACGTAGGCAGCCCTGTGGGTTCGGTCATATCATAATAAAATCTTCATTTTCCTCAGAACCAGAAATTGGGGTAGAATTTTAAGGAGGACCCTAAAATTTCCGGAGCAAGTCCAGCCAACGCCATCATATGCCAGAAAGTCAGAAATCGGTTAAGTAACTGGGGCAGAATTTTGAGAAGGATTCTCAAAATTCCGGAGCAGATTCAACAAACTTCACTGCACGCAAAATGACTAAAAGATCAAACTGGGGCAGAATTTTGAGGAGGACCCTCAAAATTCTATCGCAAGGAAGCTGCAATGCCTCTGCAAAGTGTTAAAGTAATTAGTTCATCTAAATTACTTAATATTACATATCACTATGTTTTCTAGAATAACTCTATTTCACCAGTAAGTGCACATCTTCGAAAATTTTATTTCTATGGCCGCCAGATTTTACTCAGGGCAACTCGAACAGGGCCTCCAAGACAGAGCAAAGCAAAACAAGCAGAAGAAGGCGCAAACCAACCCCCCCTACAAAACTCACAATTTTTCTTTAGACACAGGCACAGTGGACATGACAGGAGTATTCACAAACATACACATATCAAAGTCACTATCAGTCAAGCCACCAGACACAAATATATCTCCAGCTAAGAAATATTCTACTCCTATTTGCTACTTGTTCACTGCATAAGGTTAAGCATGGCCTTTCTCTTTGTATGAGACTAAGCCTTGTCTCAAATATTGGATGAGGCTAAGCCCTAGCTCCGCATTTGCATAAGACTAAGCATTGCCTTCTCTCTGCATGAGACTAAGCCCTGTCTCAAACCTTGATGAGGCTATGCCATGCCTCCATATTTGCATAAGGCTAAGCATTGCCTTTCTTTGCATGAGACTAAGCCATGTCTCCTCTTCTTGCATGAGGCTAAGCCCTGCCTCCATATTTGCATAAGGCTAAGCATTGCCTTCTCTTTGCATGAGACTAAGCTCTGTCTCGATCCTTGCATGAGGCTAAGCCCTGCCTCCACATTTGCATAAGGCTAAGCATTGCCTTCTTTCTGCATGAGACTAAGCCCTGTCTCAAATCTTGCATGAGGCTAAGCCTTGCCTCCCTATTTGCATAAGGCTAAGCATTGCCTTCCCCTTGCATGAGGCTAAGCCCTTCCTCCCTATTTGCATAAGGCTAAGCATTGCCTTCTTTCTGCATGAGACTAAGCCCTGTCTCAAATCTTGCATGAGGCTAAGCCCTGCCTCCATATTTGCATAAGGCTAAGAATTGCATTTCCTTGCATGAGACTAAGCCCTGTCTCGAATCTTGCATGGGGCTAAGCCCTACCTCCATATTTGCATAAGGCTAAACATTGTCTTTCTTTGCATGAGACTAAGCCATGTCTCCTCTTCTTGCATGAGGCTAAGCCCTACCTCCCTATTTGCATAAGGCTAAGCATTTCCTTCTCTTTGCATAAGACTAAGCTCTGTCTCAATCCTTGCATAAGGCTAGGCCCTGCCTCCCTATCTGCATGAGACTAAGCACTGTCTCCTCTCCCTGCATAAGGCTAAGCTCTACCTTTCCTTGTCTAATGCTGAATGTATATGAAACCTAGCACCATTTTGCCTTTTCCGGGACTAAGCTTAGTCCTGATTCTATGCAAGACTAAGCTCTGTCTTGTTTGCTTATATGATCCATCATCATGTCTCGGCACTTCATGGGCTGACATATAGCCAACTTGTCCAAAGGCGTCATAGTCCGAAGGCATCATCCTCATAGCCTGAAGACACCATGTCATGGACTGAGGATCTCTCATATTGCACATCATTATTCAAAGGCGTCATGGTTCAGAGGCATCATTCTCATAGCCCAAGGACATCATTTCATGGCCTGCGAATCCCTTATCTTATGGTTCATGGCCCAGGACGTCATGGTCTAAGGACGTCATCTTCACTGTCCAAAGACAACCTTTCATGGTCCAAAGGGAATTTGCATCATGTTTAAATTCTCGCAATAATCTCTATGTACTCGCATGCATTGTGTTTTAAGTTTTGCAGGTAATTCAGGAAGTAACCGTTCTTCAAACAGGAGCAACCTTCGCTCCGGTTTCCATTCATACCCTTCCGGTCTCCATTTGTGCCTTACCATTATTTCAAACCTAATCGACCCCATCAATTACCCACCTTTACTCTGTGATCATTCCGATACCTACCCTGTGAAACACCCATTGTACTTCAGATTCATAATCATAACTCCATCCGATATTACCCTTCACAAAAGAACCTTCTCTGAAACTTGCCACCATTCCTATAACAAATCCATCGGCCTCATTCACCGTTGGATCCAGAACTATACATGGCCTGATACCTGTAAAACCAGGGATATGTAGGCAGCTTAAAGACCAGGGTTCGGCCTCTATTTTTTAAAACATCCCATTCGGTCAAAATCGGTCATCATTTCTTTACCCGAAACTCTTTCATCCTTCCCGAGTAAGAGTGGCAGCTGTTGATACCCAATTTTTCCCTCATATTTTTCAAAATGCATATATACTTCCAAAATAGTGCATGAGCATCAACCAATATTTTTCCCATAATTTTCTGTATTTTTTAAAGGATTTTTTCTAGCATTTTATTATATAAGTAATTACTAATTGCATCACAAATGATTCTATAATAACTTTATTTGCTTAATTTTATCATTTATATTTATAATGATATTTGTCACAAATATCCATACGTACATGTTAGGGTTATATTTGCAATAACTTTGCAATAATAGCCCACGTGTGCATAATTACCTTGTTTCACAAGAAAATAACCTCTTATATTTTTATAATAGTAAGTAATTATTTTAAATCATCTTCATGCATAAAAATCTTTTTTATCATTTAATTAGCTATTTTTTACAAATTATTTTATCAATAAATTGGGTATTTAACAAATAGCCCCTTTAATTATGTTTAAATTCGGACCCCCCCAGCCCAATTCAAATTAAACCTTAGCCCAATCCGCCCCAGCCCAAATAAAATGACCCGTACCCGACCCAGAACCTCCTCTAATTGTGGGCGTTGATCTCTGAGATCAACGGTCCACGTTATCACTTTCCATTTTAATCCAACGACCCCCCAAACCCTACCCATTCTCTTCAATTGTGCCGCCTCTGAATCCTCTCCTCCTCTCTTCTCTCTCAGACAAAACTCAAACCCTAGCCGCCGTCACCGGAAAACTACCCGTTCCATGGAGTTGCTCTGTGATTTCAGGCCCCTGCCGGCCTCTTACCTCTTCTGGTTGTTCGATTTTGTTGTTTTATGAAAGAATCTCGAAGAGATCCAACTCAGATTTGTTCAAAATCGTTTATGAATCTACCTACGGTCATCTCCGTTTGTGAGTACTATTATCTTCGTGTTTATGACTCGAATCTATGGTTCCAAACCAGATTTTCTTTCATTTCTGTCATTCTCTTAAAACCCTAGTCTCTTGCTACTCGAATCCGTTCAGTATCCTTGTAGATCTGA